>NW_021321769.1:170578-177095 GCF_001605985.2 Dendrobium catenatum | reverse complement strand
TATAGCAAGTACTTTCTTTGATTCTTGGGTAAATGTAGATTTTGATTTCAATCCATCGACTGCCAGAGATAATAATTGCTCATTATGATCTATTCTCCTTCGCTAATCCATTAATTTCAAACTCACATCTGTTTCAATATCAGTTTCCAAAATCATCGCGTCAATAGTTCAATACTTCTTATTTAATGCATACGATACTCATCAAAAGAAGCTGAACTCCTATTCATAAATCAATTTTCTTTGTTTAACATCAAGGATTACAGGTGCTCAGTTTGTAAGAGACTAAATGTCAGACATTAAGCTTAGCATACATCTTTTCTCGAAGTTCTTATAAAAGGATCATTGGACGCGTGAATTCTAGAAATAAACAATTCTTCATATGAAAGTTACATACTCTCTTACGATTCCGATATCAGCTAATCCTATATCCATAAGACACAATGTTACCTCCTCTCTGCTTGCTTCTCTTCTGAAATGTCTGAGCAGAGTCGGCCCAAAAAGCTTTTATGTGCTTTGTTTTCCTTTTCTGTATTTGCAGTTGATCTCCTTCTCCTAGCTGGTTGACTCTTCAATTGGGGCAATCGCTTCAAAGGTGACTGTGGCTTTCTCACTCAAAACAAATTGTATCAGAATGAAACCTTATTGGACCTTGAGCTCTACTATTTCTATTTCCAGCTGTTTCTGATGACGCTTCTAATTTCTTTCAGGATTTTCTCTTCAGGAAATTTTTGAACTGTCGGGTCATCAGTGCTATCTCATCCTCTTTCTCCCCTGCAGAGCTTTCACTTTCTGAGTTGCTAGCTTTTAATGCCACCGTCCGCTCCTTTTTCTTTTCACCTGCATCACTTTGCCTTTGGCTCACTCCTTGCTCATATGCAATGAGTGACCCAAGGAGGTTATCAATAGAATAAACATTAAGGTCTTTGGACTCAGTGATAGCAGTTATCTTAGCATCATAGGAACTAGGTAAGCATCTAAGAATTTTATTCACTTTCTCAAAATTTGAAATTTCTCTACCTAATGCATGCAAGGATGTCACGATTTGGGTGAACCTAGTGTACATGTCAGAAATTGTTTCGCTAGGTTTCATACGGAATAATTCATAATCATGCAGTAGAATGTTAAGCCTAGACTGTTTTACTTTGTTTGTTCCTTCATATGTAATGCACAGTCTATCCCAAATCTCCTTATGAGAAGAACAGGTAGATACTCTCATATAGTCATCAGATTTCAATGCACAAAAAAAGCAGTTTAAGCACTTAGCATTCACTTGGGCTAAATCCCTATCCTCATTGCTCCATTCATTAAAAGATACAAGAGTTATCAAACCATTAACAGTTTTAAACGGTGCAATATATCCATCATTTACTAACATCCACATGCGGTAATCTATAGATTGCAAAAATGTAGACATTCTAAATTTCCAGAAATCAAACGGAATGTTATCAAAAAGTGGTGGACGAGTTATTGAATAACCCTCCGCAGTGTTACGAACACCAAAGTTTGACATGATAGTTTTCTTTCAAGATTTCCTAAAATACTATTTTTGAAAGTAGGTTCTGATACCAATTGAATTCACTAAATGACAAGAGGGGGGGTGAATTGTGAAAAAGGTTTTCTCAATAAAAAGTAACCCTAAACAGGAGTTCTAATCTATTTGTTATTTTTGAAATTTGACAACAAAAACTTAAACAGATTTTCTTTCACAAATTTCATCACGCAATAATTATGAAAAATTAAGTGCAAGTAAATAAAGATAAGGAAAAAACACACCAAGATTTTTATAGTGGTTCGGTCAAACAATGACCTACGTCCACTCCCCGTAGTCCTCCGCTCCGGGATTTTCACTACCAACTATAGTTCTCCTTTTGCCCCTCTCGGCAAGGCGGAGAAGCCTTTACAAACCTCCCTTTCACCAACCCGACGTGGCGGAGTGCCAAACTCTATTTTCACCCTCCTGGCGACGGCAGAGAACCTTCTCCTTTTTCTCCCTCCTGGAGAAGGCAGAGTACCTCAAGATCACGGATGTAGAAGAGCCTTTCCCTTGGAGATCCTCCCATAAATTCTTCTAGGGCCACAGGAAGAACAAGATGCAGCAAGTTTGGAGCAACTGTGTGATCTCCCTCACACCTCTTCTCCCTCACAACGCTCACCTTCACCTTCCTCTCTCAAAACCCTAAAGAACCTCTCAAGAGCTCTCTCCCCTTGGAATCCCTCTCTAACCCCATTCTCTCTCTCTATAATTCTTACTGGAAAAAGGATGAGATTAACACCTAAAAAGAGGCTCCAAAATCCCTCTGATTTCAAAAGTAGCCGTTATTGTTAGTACAGTACGATTCAATATCGTACCGTACGATCTTCATAAACAGACTTCGTCCTGATATGAAGATGTACGAACAATTAACAAATGATTCGTACTGTACGATATAATATCTTACGGTACAACCAACAAAATACTATTCATACAGGACGATGGTCTGGACGATCAGATGTCGTCTCTGTTCATCGTATGGTACGATTACTATCGTACATTACGATGAGATAAAAACCAAGAGATCGTCCAGATCCGGGACGATCACACTTCATCTATGTTCATCGTATGGTACGATCTTGTTCGTACAGTATGATGTTCAAAATATAATTAGGCCTGGATTTCATACACTAATCACGGGTTAATTTAAGTAAGTATTTAAAATAAATCGTACAGTACGAAAATGTTCGTAAAGTACGAACAGCGCAAAATAGCTTACTTAAACTAAATTATGGATCGGGTTTTGTATCTTAACATATCATACCGTACAAATATATTCGTACCGTATGATCTATTCATAGAATCATCCACACAGCTCGGATCGTACGGTACTAATTAAAATCGTACAGTACGATCTCTAGAGAAGAAATTCTATTATATTTTACATTTTAAAACAAACTGTCCCCCTGTATATGTGTGCATGGTTGCTCATACTCTTATACATTTTGTGGCCAGACTCAAGAAAATAAAAATACAATAAATAGAAAAATACAATATCTGACTCATACTCCTAATCTACCCGTTCTTGAGTCTTTCTTTCGTCCTGAGTCACTTGTGATCTTCTTGAAATGTTAGTACTCAAGGACAACAGCAAATAAAATAATATCCAATGAAAAGTTGTTTCAAAACAAATATTATTTGGCATCATCAAAATCTCAAACTCGGGGTCATGGGTTGCAATAATCTCCCCCTTTTTGATGATGTCAAATGATTTGTTATAAGCAAGTACGAATGACATTTTTTTTTGTTTTCCTTTTTTTTTTTAAATTTAAACACAAGAAAAAAAAAGATACTAAATGCAAGTACAAAATAAAAGGAATGTATTTAACAAACTATAACAAGCACAATAACAAACTTCTCCCCCATTTGACAGCACAAAAAGGAGGAGCAGCTAAAGCAGAAAGCAAAAGAAAGAAACTACAATACAAATACAAATAATCTAAACATGAGGGTCCTGATCAGTTGGTGGTGGAGGTAGATTCGATTGAAAATATTGAAAGAGAGCATCAAATCGGTGATCAATTGCAGTAAAGCGTTCTCCAAACCATTGCATATCTGTCTCGTGTTGCTGATGTTTTTCTTGAATATGCGTATCGAGACAAGTCTGCAATTGGTCAAAGCGTGCAACCAAATCATCATTAGGGTGTGCTGGTGCAGGTGCTCGGGGTGCGGCATGTCATCGTGGTCGAGCTGGAGCTCCTGCTGGGGCATCTTCTCCTTCTTCTTCGTCAAAGACTGGTTCTTCAGGCTCATGTCCCCGATGAAAGAGAATACGGAAAGAGGCATCCGTATAAAAGATAGAAAGAATGTCGGGTTCACCAGGGTAGATCAATTGATATTTATGTTGGAGGATATATCCTATTAGGTGACCAAGAGCTAGATTTTGTTTCCGTCGAGTGGTAGGTAATTGAAAAAAAGTCATGTGGCGAATGTAGTTACTAATTAAATCAACCTCATCAAATTTTGTGTTGGACATAATAAGATAGGTAGTGACGGATAAGATCGGGGTCAGATTGATACGGTCACCACCTTTGGGTATTATTGAGGTTCGAAGGACATGTTGAATTATTCGGGCATTTCGAGTTAGGGATTGAACGAGAGGTTGGTGTTGATGGAAAGTAGCATTCCTAAGGACTCTATTAACATCGCTCCAATCGAATTCGTCAGTAAGAAATGAGCAAATCATAGGTCCTTCAGTGGACAACCCAATATATTGGGAAATGTCGGCTCTAGTGATCTCAATGTTTCGGCCACAAAAAAAACTCTAGTGATCTCAATGTTTCGGCCACAAAAAAAAGAGTGAAAGGTGGTGTTGTCGACAGTGTAGGTGAGATTAGCGATGAATTCGAATAGAAGTTCAGAATTGTAGGGAAATGCCAGGGTGAGGAGGAATTGGAAGGTGGTGGAAGCGAAGAGGCCCATTACCTCGAAATTAAGAGCAGCCTGATTAAGCATTTTGGAAGGAGAAATTTTACAGGCTTTATACCTGTGGTAGGCTTCCTCGTTTTCAGCATTCAGAAAACGAGCAGGTGGACAACTCGACGAGGATGAGCTTCCAGCAGTCAACCGACCTCGTTTAGACATTGTCAAGAGGGCACAAAACTAGGTGAAGGAGTGAGTGAGGAAGGATTTGATTGAAAGGAACGGCCAAGCAAAGGATTCTTATAGAAACTTTTGACAATCGTACAGTACGATTTCCTATCATACAATATGATAGTCAATCAATATCCTGACCGGTTATTTCGGGAAAAGACAGTCAAATCATATAATACGATACATATCGTAAAGTACGATCAGACGAATTTCGATCGTCCCGAGGCCCTCAGTATGACTTTTGACCAAGTGTTGCATACTGTACGAACAGGTGTATCGTACAGTATGTTCCATAATAAATATCATTCCAAACAGCTTTACCTCATACTTATTCGTTGTGCTGATGTGTATCGTACAATACGAAAGGTAAGTATCATACCGTATGATAATCAGTAATGTCGTACCAACCGAATTTCATTCGTCCCAATCTGTTGCTGATGTGGATCGTACCGTACGAAGAGGAGATATCATACAGTACGATAGGCAACAATGTCATACAAGCTATATAATGCATATCGTACAGTACGATGTAGGTCATACCGTACGATCAACATAGTCGAAATCGGCTTGCTGGTGGACGTTATGTAGATTGAGATGTATCGTACGATGCGATATGTGTATCGTACAATACGATAAACAGTCACGTTCAAAGTCTTTGTGTGGTGAGTGTGTGATGATCAGGAGTATCCTTAGAAGTCATTTTTTGTTTTTTTTTATGCAGTAATGTCAATGACACCTAATCTAGTTCTCAAGGTGCTAAAGGTGTCGAAAGGTAGTGGTTTTGTGAATATGTCCGCCAATTAATCTCCTGTAGCGATGTGATATAATTTTATATCTCCCTTAGCGACATGATCTCTAATGAAATGGTGTCTAATGTCTATGTGTTTCATTCGAGAGTGTTGAATTGGGTTCTTAGAGATACAAATAGCACTTGTGTTTTCACACATGACCGAGATGGTTCCAACAGGTAGTCCAAGATCAAGAATTTGTTGTTTTAACCATAGTACATGTGCAACACAACTTGCTACTGCAATATATTCTGCCTCAGATGTGGAAAGTGCTACTGAGTTTTGCTTCCTATTGGACCAAGAAACTAATGATTGTCGGTAGAATATTTGATCATGATTACCCTTAGCTCGGACTTTCTCTTAGGGAAGAATCGTCTTTTGAAATCAATGACCTAACTCAAAAAATCAATTGGATATGAAGAAAAAGAATCCATTCATCACTTGGTTTAAGAAAAAATATTTTATAGAATAATGAACCAAAGTAAATTTGTCACAATCGCAAAATAATCGAAATCAAGCCTTTGATACATGAAAACTTCTAAGTTTTTAAAAGTTTTGAAAAGAGAGAAGAGCTTGCCTTTTAGTGATGCAAAGTAACCCTTACACACCACACTTAGAGGACTTAGAATTTTTGTTTTTCTCAAATTGTCCAGGATAATATTTCATCGGCGGACGATCGGGCTTAAAATATAAAATCTAATCAGGGGTTCTTAATTAAGCAGCCGTCATTAGCCAATCGGTCCGGGATGATACAAGTATCGGCCTTAACGATAGCTCTCAAAACATAAACAAATTATCGTTAAAATAATTAAGGTATTCTGTATATTTGCGCAATCGGCCAGGACGATCTTGGATCGCCTGGACGATAATTCACAATTATGACTTAATTGTATCAGACAATCAAGGAAGTAATTAAGATGATTGATACGAATCACATCATCCTGGATGATTGTCAAGGATCAAGGATGAATCTATTCTAAATCTATTTCTCCTTTCCTCTTCTCTTCTCTCTCTTTTTTCTTTCCTCTTCTTCTCCCCTCCTCATCTCTCTTTCTCAGCTGGTACGATAAATGGTCCAGTATAATAATTCAGGCGGAGGTTCTAA
>NW_021321769.1:146667-163274 GCF_001605985.2 Dendrobium catenatum | reverse complement strand
TTAGCATTAGTCACACCAAATATTACAATTGACTCAAGAGGGGAAAAATAAAATTACAGGCCGACTCAACCATAATCTACCCCATCTTGAGCTGGCTCCATTTTTCCGTCCAATCTTTGATTCTTGAAAAGTCAGTAGTAACAGATAGTCCAAGACAAGTAAGAGTGTTTGCCAATCATCAAAATATAGTTCATAGACTTGAATTTGCAATAATTCCAACATTGGACTTTCTTTTGTATAGGAGAATTATCCATTCTAATGGCTGTCCAAGAGGTTGTCTACCTGTTGAGGATGAGGAACATATTGTAGTGAAGTGTGGTTTATTAGTCAGCTTGTTTGACACCTTGGATAATTGGGGTTTTATCATTCCTAGATACAAAGGCTGGTTTGATTGTATCAACGGTTTAAAGACTTTGGCTTCCTCTAACCCTTTTTTGGTTAATCCCCCCCCCCCCCCCCTCCACCTGTGTGGATTAAAGGTAATTTTGATGCTGAACTTCTTGATTCTAATGAGGCCGGGATTGCTGGAGTATTTAGAGACAATAAAGGAAGATTCTTATTTGCTTTTGGAATCAAATGTGTTCATTGGGACATTAGTTTGCTGGAACGGATGGCTATTCGGGCCTTGAAACTATTTCACAATATGTGGAAATTTTAAGCTAAGGGGATTATCATTGAAGGGGATAATCAGAACGTCATTAAGTATCTTCAAAGATCATTGAATAAAGCTTCTCATAAGAATGAAGAGATTGAAGACCTTTCGTTCTTGGAGGAGTTTGGTATGTTTCTTTTTCATTTCGTTCGTAGAGAATGTAATCGTTTAGCCGACTTATGTGCAAATTTTGCTTTAGTAGAGGACTTCATTTGGGAGGATCTTTATTGCAATAAAATCCCTCCTAGTTTTTTTGCTTTGCTTAAAGAGGAGTGTGATAGGTGTTCTATCACTCTCTAGGTTGTATCTATTTCTTTTTGTTTAATCAATTGCCTTTGGAATTAAAAAAAAAAAAGTAAAAAGACAAAAATAATCCAAGGGATTCCAATATAGGCTTTAAAAAAACAATGTTAGCCCAATAGAAAAGCCCCAACAGTCATCACAAGACAGTGCAACCTAGCACAACACACCAAGGTACCAAAACCAAATCACACTGATCGTCCAAAAAGCACCATAGAAAAGGAACAACCAACCAAAGAGAACCCTGCTAGCAACCAAAATAGAAATAGCCGCCTAAAAAAATAGACCCAGCAGCCTCGATGAAATAAGACCATCCAACAGTCCAGCCAAAAACCACATCCAGATATCTGTAAACCCAAAACACCCATAGCTAGAAGAATCCGGCAAAGTCAAAGCCTAGGGAAGGAGAGCAAAAAATAGGATACCCATCAAGAAAAGCTTGCAATCATTGCTCAGCCCTAGGAAACCAAAACAATACTAGATAAAAAACTACCATAATATACAAATAGGAATCAAGGTACTCAACTAGAATAATCACAAGAACAATTCCAAGCCTTGGATAAAACCCCACAAACCAAAAAATTCTAGCAGGAAAAGGCATCACACGCAAAATAGATAAGCAAGTGGGGACCAAATTAACTCCTAACATAAGGTAAGCAAATATTGTCCAATCTTAAGAGGCTTTTTACAGTAGTAGGGACAATTGCTTCCAAACATTCAATAAAGCAATCAATCCCAGAACCAAAATGAGCCAACCAATTGGCACAAGGATTACCTTCCTTAAGCACTTGAGAAATAGAAACACTGATAAAAACCATCAAGTGTTTATTGTCCCCAATAATATAAAACACCGCATAATTACAAACCGAGTCCACCTCATCAAAAATACATTGAATATTATGAGACGACTCAACCTCAATATGTATATTAGCAATTTCAAGGGACATATAAATTCTTAACTCATACAGGATCGCAGTAAGAGGAGCAAGATGAAGATTAACATTAAGCAAAGGGCCCACAAACGCAAAAATAACTTTACCATGGAAATCTTTGATGATACCATGTTGCTAATCTCATTAGCAATACAAACGTTCAGCTTGAAACAACCCAAAGCTAGTTTAACCCAAGAAATAAACCCAGGATGAGACAGAAGCAAAGGGGCCTCATACTTGATACCTAAATCAGGAAGAATATCATAACAATTGTTGAAACTTTAATAGAGAACAAGTTAAAAGAAAACAAACTCAGTAATTTATCTTTCACAATCTTAATAACCCTCTGAGAGTCCATTCTAATGTCATTTAAAAGAGAATTGTTCCTTTACATCCAAAGAAACCACAAAATCAGTGAAGGTGTAACATTTCTATTATGGCCTTTATAATTACCTAACCAAGAATTAAGAAGAGCATGAATAGGTAAATTCGCGCTAAAATAGCTTAATTTAAAGATATCATCAAAATATCACCAAATTTTAATAGCTAAAGGATCCAAAATAAAAACATGATGCATACTCTCCAAATGATAACAATATTGACACTTAGACTGAAGAATAAAAACTCTTTTGATCAAATTGTCATCCATAGGAATGAATCTACATAAAATTCTCCAAATAAAAGTAGCAATACTAGAAGGGATACTTCTATGCCAAATAATCAAAAAAATGGTTGTAACAGTATTCTTAGGTCTAAACACAAGCCAATCATTTTTTAATCTATAAATCCCATCATTAGCCAACTTATATAATAACACATCCTTTGACTCCAAATTCAGAGGGAGATTGAGAATTTTTTGAATAATAAAGTCTGGAATCATATTAGCAAGCTTATCATAATCTATATATTTATCATTAATGAAATAATTTTACCTTAATCATAGAAGTAGATTGGAACAAATGAGGGAGTCAATAGAGTGAGTAATTAACCATTGATCCTACCATAAAAAAAAAGCTGCCATCCCTAAGACCACAAGAAAGATGAGGCTCCATCTCACACTTAACCTTGCACAGCCTCTACCAAACTTTAGAATCACAAATATTAAAAGAACAAATAGTAGGATGCTTCCCCACATAGTAATTGGAAAATATAAATTTAGCCCAAAAAGATAAATTGGCACGAAAAGTAAACCATAATTTAAAGGAAAATGCATGGACTAGGTCATCCATGCTTTTACAACCCAACCACCCTCTTTTAAAACCCCACAACACTTATCCTAAGAAGCCCAATCAATTTTAGTGTTACTTCTAGTGCCTTTCCCAAAAAAGTTGTTTAGGATTTTATCAATTCTATTACACAACATTTTAGTGGGAAGAAAAGTTTGGAATGAATAGACAGGGAGGGAATAAAGGACACTTCTAATGAGAGTAAGCCTACCCCCAAAGCTCAAGAAATTTGAATCCCAAGATTGATGTTTATTTTGCACAGAGGTAATTAAATCATCAAACAAAAAAATATTTCTTTCTCTACCTTTAAAAAGAGGAATACCAAGGTACTTGATAGGTAACTGGCCATGCACAAACCCAGTAGTCTTTAATAGCCGAGATACGATCATTATGCATATTATTAGAAACAATGAAACAACATTTCTGATTGTTTAAAGAGTGACCACTAACTGTTTGAAAATAGTAAAAGAAATCCATAAGCTTATTAATCTTATTACAATATGTATTCATAATGATGATAAAGTCATCAACAAAGCATAAGTGAGATATAGGAAACCCCCCACTAGTCTTGAAATAAAAAGAGGGGTGATTTTCAAAAAGTTTAGCAATGCTTCTAGAAAGGTAATCAACCGTAATAATAAAAATAGCCAAAGACATAGGGTCTCCCTGCCTTATGCCATGAGAAGATTTAGAGAAACTAGAGCTCTCACGAGTGATAATAATAGAGAAAAAAGAGCCTTAAATGCAATTTCTAATAAGGTTAATGAAAACCAAGTTAAAACCAAATAACTATAGGATGTTATAAATGAATTGCCAACTAATATCATCATATGCTTTGGAGATATCAAGCTTGAGGATAGAGTTACCACCCCTCACCTTGATATTCAAATCATGGCAGAATTCCTAGGCAAACAAAATATTATCAGAGATAGCACGACATTTAAAAAAATTCATTTGGAAAGGAAAAATAATCTTTGGATGAACAATAGTTAATCGAGTCATAAAACTTTTAGAAAGAAGGTTACTAACAAGTGCAAAGACTACTCGGTCTAAATTTATTCCAATTAGGCATAGCATGAACATAAAAAAGAATCCAAAACCACAACATAGAGATCATCCTTAATAATACCCCACGCATTTTGAAAAAAATTTGGTTGTGAACCATCTGGACCAGCAACAGAGTCAACATTCATATAAAAAATATATCTTGTAATTCATCTAAAGAGGGAATTTTAAAAAGAAAGTCACTATCCTCCGACAAGATGAGATTGTTGATAATAGTAGGGTTATAAATATTACTAGGGATAAAAACCTTATTGAGCCTATCCTGAAAGTTTTGAATAGCCAATAAGGCAATTTCCTCAGCATTTGCAGTAATAGAACCATCCACATATTTTATTTTATTAATAGAACTCATTGCACGTTTCCTTTTGACCAAAGCATGAAAATATTTCATATTATTATCACCTTCCACCAATGCTTTGCAGAAGCTTTTTATTTCCAAAAAGTTTCCTCTAGGGTATGTAATTTAAAGAGACAAGCCTTAGCCTCTCTAAGTAAAGCAAAATTAGCATCAGAAGGAGAGATTTGAAAATTAAGCTCAACATTATAAACAGCCTCTTAAGCATTTAAAATATTAGTAAAGATATTTTAAAAACATTATGATTCCACCCATTTAAAAGTTGTTTAATCTTTTCAACTTGAGCCAAAGTCTTTTCATTCCCATAATAGAGTTATGAGAATTCAAATGAGCATTCCAATTATCCCGAACAACACTCAGAAAAGAGTCATGTTGAAGCCACATATTTTGAAATCTAAATTGAGAAAAATAATTCACATGTCTAGTATTAAGAGTAAGGAGTAAAGGAGAATGATTAGAAAGAGTACGACTAAGATGCTTAATAGAAATAGAACTAAAAGGATTAAACCATTTATCATTAAATAATATATGATCTAGCCTTTGCCATAATTGCCCCCGATTTCAAGTAAAATTGTTACCATAAAAGCCAATATCAATGAGACTACAATCAATAATCATATTATTAAAATCCTCCATATAATGTAAAATAGGAGAGGACCCATCAATATGCTCTAAAGGATCAAAGATGGTGTTAAAATCACCACCCACCAACTAGAGCAATTAACCAATGCTATGAAAGGTAGATAACTGCTCCCAGAGGATTTTTCTAGTCCCACAAGAAGAGGCAGCATAAATGAAAGATGCACAATTATTAAGATTTAAAACTTCAATGTTACAATGCAGTACTTGAGTAAAGTTGCCAAGAATATCAATACAAACCAAATCTTTCAAAAAAAAAACCCAAATTTTATTAGCAGATTTCACAGTGGCATGCTTAAAACCTCAAAATATAACATTATTAAGTAAAATAGAGACATTGACAAGAGGTTAATGTAGAACAAGAATAGAAATATCATGCATACGACATAAATTCTTCACCCATAAGCAAGAAGAAGAACACCCAAAACCCCTAATAATCCAAATAATCTATTTAAACATAAGAAATAATGTTAAAGACTAGTTTGTCAATATGTATTTCTACCCGGTTGTAAAATAAGGTTCTTGCTCTTCCTACCATGCTTATTTTGATCATTAAAGAAACTAATATCATTGTTGTCTTTAGCAAAGCATTTAGCAAATAATTCTAATTCATCAATATCAGTAAAAGCCTCACAATTATAATGAGAGGTAGAGAGAGTCTTATAGTAAATAATCAAATCGTTTTCCTTACCCTTTTGAGGAAGCTCACCTTCTTCCAACAATTCTACATCCTTATTAGCAATACTATTCAGGCCATGTTCTACATTCTCTTTCTCAACCAAGGCCTTCTACATTAGGCCTCAAATTATTGTCTTTACTATTCCTTTAATTTTTAGAAACATTTCCCTGATCATGAGCATTATATAGAGAAGCATCAACATTAGAGGATTTATTCGTATTCAACAAATAATCCATAATAAGCAATTCATAGCTAGAATTATTTAGAGGAAAAGAAACAGTTACCCTTGGCTCTCCAAGTTGTCATAATCATTGGGACAACTAGCCAAAGTACTAATAGCATTAACCTGCAAACATGGAGGAGCATCCATAATGGTAGGATCTGAAGAGGTATGATTCAGGGAGGTATAAATGGGGGAAGGGTCAATAAGCACAGGTAAATGAACATCACCCAAACTGGAAATATTTTCATCAATCTCAGCATAAGGCAAATTGTCATTCTCAATAAGAGACCCATCATTTCATTGAGATTTTTTTGACACAGCTTTATCTTTACAAAGTTTAGGATGTAACCTAAAACATTCATTAACACCATGACCCTAAATTTTATACTGAGAATAAAAAATAGGCAGATTTTAAAATTCCACTTTTTGGAAGTATCCATTCAGCTCAAAACCTATCCAAATTTCACTTGGGTGTTTCTTAGAAACATCAAGTTCCACAAGAACACGAGCCACGGAGGGTCAAGAGATAGAAGTAGTGGCTTGATCCGTCTGTGAAGATCTCCCAAAAATTGACACAAGCCCAAAAAGGATTTGCAAATTAGAAAATTAAGTCTCAAGTTAGGGAATGAAATCCAAATAGGTGTAATAGGTAATTCTTCCCTCACATCAAAGTTTGGCACCTATTTAAGAAGAGGCATTTGACAAGCATGAATATAGTAGGACCTTTTAGCAAAGATATGACTATAATCAAGATTACTCATCAACTAGATCGCAACATGACAAGGATCTAGCAAACCCACATGAAAAGCACATGAGAATTTCAAGCTTACAAAAAAAATTTGGATAACATTCAAATTAGGCCAACACAAAATAAATTTACTAACAAGTGTAAGGGAAAATGGGGCGGACAACTGAGACACCACTTATTCATCAAACATAAGTGCCGGGAAACCCTTGAAAGAGGTGTGCACAAAGTTGAGCTTAGGTACCAAAGAAGAAGAGATAGACATGACATCTTTAAACGACCGAGAATTGCCATTAGGGATGGAAGATATCAGGGGGACTGATGATGATGGAGTCATCATCTCTCAAAGCCAAAAAGCTAAAAGAAAAACTCAAATTAAATACACAAAAAGATCAAATAAAATCTACTGATTACAAACATTAAATGAAAATCCAAACTAGAACAGCAGAGGAATGAAAGCAAGCTTCTAAATGCCAGCCCTAAATAGCCCAAGAATCACCAAGGGAGAGATGAGCACAATGTTCAGAAAGATGAGTAAGTTTCAGAGTGAAATGATCCTAGATGATATGTTAAAATTAGAAACCCAAATTAGGGCTTCTACATTAAGTCAGCCACATTAAGCAAATCATCATGGACAATATTAATATCATCCTGGATGATATTCTCAAATTAGAAAGAATCAGACACCAAAATCTTTTAGGCATGTTATTATTTTAAGAAATCATACAGTACAATCCCATATCATCTTGGATGATTCAATTACAATCATGCCTAAATTAGTCAGGAAATTAAGAAAAGCAATGAAGGTTTGATTTGACCTATCATATCATCCTGGATGATCGCAGGATCATCCTAGATGATCACTTAGAAAAACCTTAGTCTTTACCTGGTCATCCAAAATGATATGCTGGATGATCAGTTAAAATTTTCCATCATCCAGGTGTATCACCTAGATGACCAATATGATGTTTTCGATGATAATCCTAGTTTTTGAACTAATCGTATGGGATGATTCAATATCGTCTTGGATGATACACTATGTTTCTTCATCATCCAACATATACCTTTTGGATGCCAGAATGATGTGTTGGATAATATGTATGGTTTTTAACTAATCCTATAGGATTATGTCCACATTATCCTGGATGATCAGAATAAATAATGCTTTTAATCATCTAGCCCTCCCAAATCATCCTAGTCAAATGGGCTAAAAATACACTGATCGTCGATCATCCTGGACTATATTTAAAGGCAAGTTGTAAATTATGGAAAATTTTAAGCCCTTCTTTATAAGAACTCTTGATTAATCAAGAAAAGATCTTTTGCTAGTGTCCTAGCTTGAGAGAGCTAAGAGAAGGAGAGGGAGAGCTTGGGAGAGAGAGAGAGAGAGAGGATCTTGTGAGAGGGAGTTTATAAGGGATTTAAAAAGGTTTCTCTAAGCAAGGATCTGAGTCATATTCTCCAATCATCATCCCTGGTTCCTTGGAGATTCTAGGGAAGTCCTCCTTAGTAATTGATTAAGATTCTTTGCATACTTTAGAAGGAGGCAAAAGGAGTCAGAGTTCTCTACCTACTTCAGGAGGAAGCAAAAGGAGTGGGGTTCTTTGCCTCACCAGGGTCAGTGGAAAAGAGTTTATAAAGGCTTCTCTATCTTACTGTGGGAGTGAAAAGAGAGTCACTATGTTTTAGTGCAATACTCATAGGAGAGGCTCTGGGAGTGGACGTAGGTCAAGTTGACCGAACCACTATAAAATTGAGTGTTTTCTTTCTTATTATATTTTCGCACTTTAATTTCTACACTTTATTTTCTTGTGGGTGATCGTATGATTTAATATTTTAATATATCTAAAAAATTATACTTTTTTCTTTATGGTTTTTTAAAACTACCAATTCCCCCCATCCCCCCCCTCGAGCTAGTTCATAAGGGCTTAATAACCCTAATGAACTTTCAAAAATTACCAATAGGATTGGATCCCCGTGGACATGGATGTCATGGCTATTGATAAAACTAGACTTATATATTCTTGTGTATTTGTTCAATTCATCAATAATACTACTTACCATGATTAAATCCTCATATCACTTACAAGGAAATTAATTAAGCTACATTATCGATATGAATGGAAGCTATCCCTCTATGAATCATGTGGCTCTCTTATGCTTCTTGATTTTTTATGCCAAAGAAGGTCATCCTCCTAAGCCTCTTCAAACCTTCTTCCAAGGGGGTGAATTTAAAGTTAACATTTCTAAAATCCTCTTACCAAATTGGGCCCTTCTCAGAGTAAATCAATCATGGACAACAATTCTATCATCAAGCCTTCCAATTTTGCCTCTATAGCCATTTAAGTACCACAGCCTCCTCCCTTGACGATAAATGAATCTCATAGCCACTACCCCTGAAGTTCCCCTCATGGTTGTAGACCCTATTATTCCACAAACAAATTTAGCTTCGTGATGAGCAATCTTCTACTATTGTTGTAGTTAAAGAGGTTTATACTCTTTAGTCAGCTTCCTTAGCTATCAAAATCTCTAAGGTTAGTTCCTTAAGCTCCATTGATGCCATTGTTGCTGCACCAACTACCTCCAAAATCCCAAGGCTTGTAGTGGAAAGCAAGTAAAAAAGCATTTAACATCTCATAGAAAAATTAATGTTCCTTCCTTTTATAGCTTATTGGAATATTAGGGGGTTCAATAGCCCTTATAATGTTTTTTTTTTTTTTTTTTTTTTTTTTTTTTTTTTTTTTTTTTTTTTTTTTTTTTTTTTTTTTTTTTTTTTACAATGAGCTCATTCATTCTTTTTCCCTCGATATGATATGTATTTTAGAGAAAAGTAAACCTGTGTCTGGCTTCTTTGATCATTCATTCAGTGCATCAAATGACATTTTTAATAATTAGAACAACTGCCACAACATTGATCATAATATGTCTAGAAGGATTTTGGGTTAAATGGACTTGTTCTATGTATAGGTTATATCCTTCTTTTCTCTTTAGTCAAATGATAAATGGAATGTTTTATTTTTGCTCTCATAATCCCTTCCATTTTTTTATTATTTATGCTTCATATTCTCAAGATTATATCCAAATGCTATGGGATCAAATTTTAGATATTAAATTGCTTAATAATTCTCCATTGGTCATTATTATTGACATTAATTATTATGAATCCATTCAGAGAAAGCTAGTGATAATGTCCTAAATAATAACCTTTTTTTATTTTAACTCCCTCATGTTTTATTTTCAGCTAAAGCAATTAGCCCCCCATAGCAATATTTTCACTTAGTTAAATAAAAGGGTTGACAACCCCATCCACTACAAGCTGGATAGAGTCTTAGTTAATGTCTTTTGGAGTTGAGAATTAATTTCATTGAGTTTGGGGTTTAATGTAGCAATGAAGGGGTTTGTGTCAATCTGTAAAAAGAATTTAGATTATTGGGCTTGAATACTAGTGATAGAGGCAGCCACCTTATTAGTAATAAACTAGGGTTGAGTTTCGATAATTGATTCGAGACATTGCATTTTTTTATATAAAGTAATGATAGGATTTCCAACATAAAGCTACCAAAAAATAGATGTAAGTGCTTCCCAATACAACTTATTATTTGCTAAAAATTTCCAAAAAGGAATTTATGCTTAGGTTTTGGAAAATTACTAGATTTTATAATAAGGGGAGCATGATTTGAGCTAGCTTGATTCATTACTTTATAAAAAGAACTAAGGATTACCTTTTAAAATTTATAGCACATAAGGTGGTTTTTTGGAAATAAAAAGCTGTTGTTAGGCATCTGGTTAAAGGTGACATAACACTAAATAATTCCATGCCTTGGTCAAGAGGAAAAGGGATAAAAATTGTTTTAATAAAATTCTTTGGGAGGATGGTTTTTTCACTGAGAATACTATCGAAATTGCTAATTTAGTGATTTAGCATTTTTAAAACTGTCTAAATAAAAATTTTAGTCTGAATCAAATTAATAACCCTTCTTTAATTCCTAACCTTATATCCTAAGAGGAGAATGTGTTTCTTTCTAAACCACCTTATTTTGAGGAGGTTAAAGAGATTTTTTTGGTATAAATAGTGATTCTATAGCTGGGCCTAATGGTTTTACCACTCAGTTTTTTCAAAAGTCATGGAATATTATTAATGATGACCTTTTTCTACTATTTTGGATTTCTTTGATGGTAACTATATCCCTAAGTTTTTTACTTCTGCTTCTATTATGCTTATTCCCAAAAACAACTCTATTAGTACTTGGAATGATTTTAGACCTATTAGTCTGTATACCTTTGTAACAAATTGATTTCTAAAATTCTTATGAAATGATTAACTATTGTTTTACCTAAAATTATCTTACCTTCTCAGATGGGGTTTGTGAAAGGGAGGGCCATTGCTAATAATATTCTATTGGCTTAAGAATTTAGCCAAGACCTGCAAGTTAGGGTGAGAGGGGGAACTTGATTTTGAAGTTGGATATTACCAATGCCTATGACAATATTGATTGATACTTTATTTATAATATTTTACATCTCTTTGGATTTAATTCGTTCTTTATCAAGCTTATTAGGAAGTGTGTAACTGTGCCTATTTTTTTATTATTGTTAATGGGACTACTAATGGTTATTTTAAATCTTCTCATGGTTTAAGATAATGTGACCCTATTTCTCCTGCTCTTTTCATTATTGCTGCTAAATTCTTATCTAAAGGCCTTTCCAATCTTTTTTAGAATTCTCTGAGTCTTTATTTTAGAATATTCTGTTATTTTCCCATCTTTTATTTATGTTTTGCTGATGACTTTATTAATTTTACGAATTCTTCTGTTAACAGGATTCATAAACTTATAGATTTTTTTCTATCAATTTGAAATGGTTAGTAGCTTATCTCTTAATAAAAACAAAAGTGGTTTTATTACTTCCAAGAGAGTCCCCAATGATCGTATTATGGCCAGTAAGGTCTTAACTGGATTTATGCATGATCAATTACCCATTAAGTATCTTAGGGTTCCCCTTTTTAAAGGGAGAAAGAAGAACTTTATTTTTTATGATCTTATTACATCTATTCAGAATAAGCTTTTATCATGGGATTCTATTTTTTTGAGCTTTCGTGGCAGATTAACTCTTGTTAAAAGTTTTCTTTGTTCCTTATCAGTTTATATTTTTCAAAATAATCTACCAACTCAAGCAATTTGTAAAAGAGTTCATAACTTATCAATAAATTTTTTTGAAAAGGTAATTCTAGCGACTCCAAAATTACTTGGGTCGCTTGGGATAAATGTTATAGTGTTTTGGCTGTAGAGGGTTTAGGTTGTAATAGTTTGAATGACTTGGATTATGCCTTTTCTTTTAAATTATGGTATAATTTTGAGCATTTGGGCTAATTTTATGTTTGATAAGTACTGTGTTGGTATGCAAGCTACTACTTGTTATTTTAATCAAGGTGATTCTAAAGTGTGGCAGAGACTTTTCAAGGTTAACTGGGCTGTTGAGCCCTTCATTTCTTGGAGGCTTGGTGAAGGTAATGTTTTCTTATGTCAAGATTGTTGGTTAGGTAAGCAGTCTATTTGCTCCATTTTGAATTCTTCTTCCATTATGGCTATTAAGGTTAATTCCATCCTTACTAATAATTGTTGGGACTATGAGAATCTTTCTAATGTTATCCCTGACTTTATTATTCATCAAATTTTGAATTTACCTGTCAAAAATGCTTCTAAAGATACTATCTTATGTGATTTATCCAAAGATGGTGGATTTCATTTAAAGAATGCTTGGAATGCCTTTAGATCTAGGAAGAATATTGAGAGTATTTTCTCTATGATTTAACATAAAAGTATACATTTCACTGTAGTTATTATTGTCTAGAAAATCTTGCATAAATTCATTCTCATAGATGATATTCTCATCAATAGAGGTGTTATTTTACCTTCGAAGTTCTAATGTTGTTACTATATAGAGAATATGCATAATGTTTTTTTTATTTCTAGCCTGTTGCTGCTAAAACTTGGGTTTATTTTGATGACATTTTTCATTCCAAAGAAAGATATCACTATCATTACACGCTCTAACGTCTCTCTACACTCTCGCATTTGAGGCGATTTAGGGGTGATTTTAGGTTTCCTTTCTGAGCATTCGATTTGATCTCTCCTATCTTGATTTCTTGCAATTTTCCATTCATGTTCTCTAGCTTTAGTTTTGTTTCTTTTCGTTCCATCGATCATTTTGAGGTTTCCTATTTAGTTTTTTGTGTTGGGCGATGAAGACTCCATCATCATCGAACCCCTCATCATCGATGCTTTTGAGGGGAAAACACAATCTTATAAGGATGTTTTTTCTAGTTGTTCATCTGCTTATCCAAAATTGAACTTTGTTCATTCATCATTTAAAGGTTGTCCGGCTCTTTTGTTTGAGGATTCGATTGTAGACCAGTTGGTTGCTCCTTATGCTTTGACTTTGGTGGGTAAATTTATTTTGAGGAGGCTGAATCTTGATGATATATGCCATTTTTTTCTTAACCTTAAGCTTTCTAGATCGTTTCATATTGGTTTACTTGATCATTAGCACGTTGCTATCCAACTTTCTAATGATCTTGATTGTAGCCATATATTTGCTAGGAGATCCTACTATATTCATTCATGTCAAATGTGTTTACTTAAATGGACTCCTGATTTTGATGTTAGGGAAGAGTCCCCTATTGCTTCGATTTGGATTTCCTTTCCTAATTTGAGACTTCATTTTTTAATCATCAAATTCTATTTAGTTTGGCTTCAATCTTTGGTCGGCCATTACTGACGGACCAGGTCACGGCCTCTATGTTGAGGCTTTCTATGGCATGGGTTTTGGTTAAATTGGATGTTTCTAAGAAACATTCAAATGAGATTCGGATTGGGTCTGAAGTGAAGGGTTATTTCCAAAAAGTTGAGTTTGAAAATTTACCTATATTTTGTTCTTTTTGCAAGATGCACGGTCATGGTATTAATGATTGTTTCAAGAAGCACCCCCATCTTCGTAAAGAGAATGAGTCTTTAAAACAAACTAATGGAGAGGTGGCCATTGTGATTACTAAGGAAGTTGCTAATCCTAATACAGTGCTTGTTGAGGATAATACCTCTAATCCATCCCAAGTTGTTGAGGAGCCACTGCCTTTAGTGATTGATGAACTTCAACCTATTGTTAATAATACTATTTTTTTTAACCATGATCATGGAGTTGGTGCTAAAACTTCTTCTATCTCTTTTATTGACTGTGATAATATGATGGATCAATGTTTACCTAACGTGGATATTCATAAGAAAGCTAATGTTGAGTCTATTAGTCTTTGAATGACTAACAAAACTTCAATTAGTTTGAATATTAACTCTCTTCCTAATAATATCTCTATTGTTCAGGAAAAATATAAGGAAGCTAATAATGAATCTCATATGCCTCATATAGATTATAAGAAGAATGACAATCTATTGGAAGAAGGTGAAGTTGTTTCTATGGAGGTTTGTCCCTCTGTTAGAAAAGGTAAAGGTAATATGGAGGATGATGGTATGTTTATGGAGGAAGAATGTCCTCAACAGAATGCTATTGTGGACCTATATAGTAAGACCCCTTCAACAACTTATTATAATAGTGATGCTTTTACTGATACTGAGGATATGGTCTTTGTTTCTAAATGTTTTCCTAAGGATGATAATGATACTAGTTTTGTTAAGGTTCAGAGTAAAATTGATAGGAAAAAGTAGCAATTTATATTGCAATCTCCCATAACTACTCTCTCACACACTTCCAGCTAATTTCTTTATTAATGTTTAACTCTATTATTTGGAATGTGAGGGTTTTTGTTGTCCTTCTTCTAGAATTCGTGTGAAGAATTTATGTCGTATTCATAAAGTTTCTATTCTTATTTTACTTGAGCCTCTTATTTCTTCCTCTAAGTTAATTAGCACTAGTCATTTTTTATGTTTTAATTCTGCTATTTTAAATGTGGCTAATAAGATTTGGATTTTTTGGAAAACTTCGATTAAGATTGATGTTATTGGTGATTTTACTCTACATTATCAAATTGAGGTTTTTAACTTACACTATTGTGCCTCCATTGTGTATACTGGTTCTTCTAGTTATATTAGGAGAATACTTTGGGACCAACTTATTAATTTCCATAATATCTGTAATTTTTCTTGACTTATTGTTAGTGATTTTAATGCTATTACTAACCCTTCTAAAAGGATTGGTGGTTCCTCTCCACCCTATCGATCTATGGAGGATTTTAGTAGTATGATTTTTGATTGCAATATCATTGATATTATTTTTTCTAGTAATCAATTTACTTAGAAAAGGGGTCACTTATGGAAATGATTGGATCGTGTGCTCTTTAATTACTCTTGGATTAGTTTGTTTAATTCCATTAATGTGCAGCATCTTAGTAGAACTTTGACTGATCATACTGCTTTGCTTATTAGTCTTAATTTTAGTCAATTTAATGGCTCTTCTTAGTTTAGATTTCAAAATATGTGGTTACTTTATGATTCTTTTTTTGAGATTGTGGAGAATAATTTGCATGCTCTTCGTCATCGGGATAATTCTTGTTTTGTTATGAGGAGGCTTTGGTTTAAGCTAAAAAGGTTTAAGTAAGTTTTAAATTGGTGGAACCGTAACATTTTTAAAAATCTCTTTTCTAATATTTTTGAAGCTGAACAGCTTGTTGAGAATATGGACTTATCTTATCAAGCTGAGCTTTCTAATGTTAATCTCTCCCTTTTAAAAAAATCTAAAGAGTATCTTTTTAAATTACAAGCTCAGGAAGAAGATTTTTGAAAATAAAAAGCTACTACGAAGCATTTGGCTAATGGAACTTACTTAAACTAAATTGGCAGCTAGGGTTTTGGAATTGTAACACATTGTACCATACGATATTGCTCGTATAGTAATATCTGTTCGTAGGAAATCATTTTACTAGAGTCATACAGTACGATCAATAGAGAAAAATATTCATATTTGTTTCTTTTAAAACCCTCTCTCCTGGTGTGTGTGCATGGTTGCTCAGACTTATAAACAGTTTGTTGCCAGACTCAAGAAAAGAAAAAATAAAATTAAATAGAAAATTACATTGTTTCAGACTCACACTCCTACTCTACCTAGTCTTGAGTCTTCCTGCTATCCTGAGTAACTTGTGATCTTCCTGAAATGTTAGTACTCATAAATAATAACATAAATCAAAAGATATTCAATGAATAGAACTTAAGATGACATTATTTGTCATCATCAAAAGCTCAAACTAGGGGTCATGGATTGCAATATAGGGGAGGTTATGCTTTTCACTTTGGCTATTAAAATTATCCAAATTTGTGCTTCCAAATGTATCTAATTAAATAAATCCCCCTAATGGGTATCCTTTGCTCTTTGGAATCAAATCTTGGATACCTATATCCCAAATCAAAAACTAACTTTCACAACTTGGTACTTTGAATACATTGCATCAATAGTAGAATTGAAAAATTATATACTCTCCTATAAGCTTATCCTAAACTTTTGAAATAAAATAACTCTCATTTATATATATATATTGATTAATGGATTAGATTACTCTTAAGTTTGGACCCGATCTGCGTTACTCAAAGGATTTTTGCAAGTTCCCAATGTCTCATGTGGGCCAGATAAGGGCTAATATTAATAATACATATACAATGTTACAAGTGGCTTTATCTACCTTAACCCCCAAATAACCAAGTTGTGTTCCATTGTCGCTTATATTTATTTTTTCTTGTATATAATATTAGTAGCTATTTAATATATTATATATATATATATATATAATCCCT
>NW_021321769.1:78974-146657 GCF_001605985.2 Dendrobium catenatum | reverse complement strand
ATAACAAGAAAAAATAAATAACACATGGAAACACACTTGTTTATTTTGGGGTTAAGTAGTATAAGCACTTGTAACATTTATAATTATTATTAATTTAGCCCCTTTTTATTGCCCTACATGAGCATGGGAACTTGCAAAAAATCCTTTGAGTAACCAGATCGGTCCTAAACTAAGAGTAATCTAATCATTAATCATATCATTTAATAGATTATAGTTAAAGTAAGTAAACACTCACATCATTCAATTTTCAAATACAGCATGCAATGAAAACTTGAATAACATGGCATATAGTAGTTAAAATAAATACCGACCTAGCCAAAAACTATATTTAGTTGTCCAAACAAACCTTCTAAAGTATGTGAAGTAAGTTGTGTGGGTTGGGTATGTGCTAAACTGGGAAATTTGTTGAAGTTATCTGGTGTTTAAGTTTGTTAAACGTTGAATGGGGGAATTTATGTTTGAGTTTAAATATTAATGTGTTAAAGCTTAATTTAGGTACTTTTTAATGGTTAAATTTTTACTACCATTGATGCTCATCGGGGCAATGAAGTTTACTTAAGATTTTTCAAAATTTGGTTATTAATAGATTTTTTTATTTTTTTAATTACAAAGGTTTTGATTATTTTGATCCAAACTAATCCCAAACTTTATGAATCTCTCCCAAAGGTCATGGATAACCCATGGGAGTGTTTCCAATAGGTTGGAAATTATTTGAAATTTTTAATAATTTTAAATAAATTAAATTAAGTAATTGCTAATTTTCACTAAAATTCAAATTAAAGTCAAATTTGAGGTTAGAAAATTAATAATATAGTCATGTTTCACCCCTATTGGGCATGTGTAGAATTTCCTAAAAATTTTCTAATTATCTAAACATTGTCCTTAAATATTTTCATAGGTGTCACGATTGTTCAATTAGGTTCCAATCTTTGTCCATCTAACCATGATACTAATGCAAGCATACCACAAAAATGTCACAACTTAATTCTAAGAATTTGGAGATTTATGAATTTTCAAAGTTTTGGGTCCAAAATGGGCCCATTACTTTGTAAATTCAAATCATACAATCCAACGAGTATCTGGTCCTAGGAAAATTACAATGCTTGCCTATGATTTCCAAAAACTTTTCATCAAAATTTAAGTTTAGATTGACCATTGGATTGTGAGAAAATTGTAAAAAGAAAATTTCAAACAATTTAAAATATCTCATAGTAAAGTGATCAAAATACTTTAATGCTAATTTTAATTACACTAAACTCAATTTCCAATAAAACCAAGAACAAAAGATTTGTTGAACAAAAGAATTATCTATGAATTTTTAAAGTTCTTGGAATTTAAAGTTGTTTTTCTTAATCAATTTAGTTAATTCCAATCATCGGCACCATCATTCAAATCATTAGTAATGATTGGAAATGGTGGCAGTGCGACACAGCATCACGTAAAGCATGTCACACGCTGATACATTAACTTAAACTTATTGGATCACATCTAAGCCATCTAATTCACATAGATTTACCCAATGGTTATAAAATTTTCATGTGGAAAAACTGGCTTGAAACTACATGCGTTAGAAGTCCACGATCTTTCATGATTTGAATGTGGGTGACATGGTACATTATGGGCTGTTCATTTTGAACGTGCGATCGGACGATCTAGAATGATTCAAGTTCATTTTTTAGTTGAAATTTCAATTGCTCATAATTTTTAAAATACCCATGTAAAATTAACAAAATTTGAAGCATAAGCTCATGGGAATATGAACTCTCTTTGCATGGAGTTTGGAGGTCGCACGCAATGAAAATTTTAAGTCGTTTCAAGTTGAAATTTAAACATAAAATAAGAATAACTTAAAATCAAGCCATTGGATTTTTTAGATTATGGATTCCTTCTACTCCTAGTGAAATCCTCTGCAAATTTGTTGAATACTATATAAGTGTTTGATGAATGGATTTGATGTTGCTATAGAAAATCCTCTTTCTCTCACTAGAATGCTCTTTACTCACTAAAATTGTGATTTGAGGCTTGGAAATGGTGGGGAGAGCTTAAGAAGGACTTAGAAGTAGCTTGAGAAGATGGGGAAGGGATTGTTTTAGAGAAGATGCTGCTAGAGCTGGAGTTTGCAATGGTAATGAGCTTGAATCATTATTAGGTTAGGTTCCTCCACCCCCCTTAATCCATGCCTTTTAATGTATGGCTAGGATTTAATTAGGATGGCTTTAGAATGGTAACATGTGTCCCTAAAGCTACTCAAAACCCAGGGAAAGGACTGGGGTTGAGTGTGACTCCCCTTAGTCATGGGAGGGGGACCACACACTTTTCCCTCATTTGGCTAAACCAAACTCAAGCTTGGTTTAAGGGGCCTATTTGGGGCCCCTTTTGAGAGTAAATTAACAACTTTCATCAGGTTTGAACATGATTTAGATGGGAGAATGGGTTTGCTAAGGTGGCATGGTGATGTTGCCATTATTTGACCTATTCTCATGAGTTTAAATGGTCCTATTGACTTGTTGTCCTATTGACCAGTCAATGATGATTGGGATAGGCCTTGAGTGGGTCAAACTTGCTTTAGGAAAGTATCACATGGATTTTGGAGTCAAGGGATTCATGTTTTAAGCAAATAAATAAAATTAGAAAGGGTTCTGACCCTTCCAAATGGGTTAACCAAATCAAACCTAGGGAAATTTGACTTGAAAGTTTTTGTACATATATGTAATATCCAATTGAGCAATTTTGAAGGGTGGATTTGACATGAAATGGGCTCAAGAATTAAAATTTGATGTTAGTGTAGGTTAAGGGTTGATTTAATTTATAATGGTTGACTTGGTCAACCTAGTCAAACCATAGGTTGAGTTTGGGTCAAATAAGTTCAAATGAGTTTTTTGAGATCAATAGAGGGGTCCTATGTATTGGTGAGGTCATCTGGATTGAAATTGACATTTGAACCATTAAGGGGTATTTTGGTCAACCAAATTAAATAAAGACCTGAGTTTGGGTCCAATGGATCTTAAATGGTATTTTGGATTCATTGGAAGTGGTTTCAAGTGTTGAAAGAGATTGAACCATGTTTTTTTTTTGCCATAAGTTTAAAAATCTACTTAAAGGTCATTTTGGTCATTTTTATCTATGGTCAACTCTGGGTCAAATTATGTCCAAAAAAGTATGGTTTACTGGTTAACATACCATAAAAAGGGTTATGCGTTTGTTTGATGGCCTTTGGAGGGCTCCCAAAATCAACAAGGTGATATGTCTAGTGGCATAGGCCATAAATATTTGAAGGTTTTGCAGCCTTTGGAGATAGATTTAATTTTTAGGGCTTGAAACCTCATAATATGCTAAAATTTGAAGGGTTATCTCTAGAGACTTGTTTAATCAATATGTATCTGACATATCATGAATTTGAGGCCATTTTGCTAGGTTTTCAGGTGATATAAAATTTATTTAGAATAAGCTTCAACACTTAGGCTTTTGGCCTAGGATTTGGACTTAGGAATTTTGGGTTTGAGATGGACTTTGGAATTGGTTGGATGAGTTTGACTTATTGAATCCAATCACAATTAAGTGGATGATTGGGATAGATCTGAGTATGATTGATGTTTGATTGAAGGTTGACATTGGATCTGGAATTGAGGATTGAGTTGGAGTTGGATGGGGATTTGATCAGGGATTTGGGTTGGAATTTGGATGAGACCTATTTGATTAACAGGTGGACAATTATCAGCCCTTATATCACCAAAGGGACATTTGGATTAGTCCTCATGACCTCATACAAAAATGAGGTCAATAATTTTGTGCCAAATTTGATATTCGCAAGGCCTTTAATACCATTTCTAGATATTTCTCCATTTCAAGATGAGAACTATTAATTTTTAAGCAAATTTTAGATTTAAAATTACTCTTTATAGGTCTATTTCTCTAATATTGGGACCATTAGTTTAATCAGAGACATCATTTACTATTGGAATCTCTTAAAATTATATATGTCTGATGCCACTTCATTGGATATCAACATCAATTAGCATTGGTTCCTTGCCGGGTATCCGGATATATGTTATTTTTGTTGTACCAATTCAAGATCATTCTCTGATATGTATAGAGTGGAACAATGTTGTTAAGGTCTCCTTTAAAACATACCTTTTGGAGTACTATCATGAGGACACTACTTATGAATGGACAAATTGGGTCGGCATAAAAGGAATGGTTTGAGATACTTAATCTTTCCATGTTTGGCTTAAAAAAATGGTCTGAAAATTATAGATGTCTTATGCAACTAAAATATACGAGTTGATTCAATGTGCTCTCTCTGATACTCATATCTGAAAAGCACTTCCCATTTATTTTTTTTAATGTGATTATTTTTATGTATTTTTGGCTAATATTTTACCTATATTAAATAACTTTCTTTTAAGTCCCAAACAAAAGTAGGCAATGAATTTTATGTATGAAGTACCTATATCTATTCGTACTTCTAAATACATTCATTTCCTTATAATGTGCTACTCTAACTACTAAATTTTGGGCGGGGGAGGGTGGGGGGGTGGAAGAAATGATAGAAGATATGTTTCAAAATTTGGGAGCTTCTCTTCTGATTGTTTCATAGTTCAAAAGGTCTTTGATCTTGAACTATCAAATTGGGCCAATCGGAAGAATCTTAGAATATTGCTTTCAAAAAATGAATGATTTCTAGTGGGTCTTTCTCCCAAAGTTAGTCTTTTTTATAGCTATTATAATATTTATGGCTTTCAAATGTTCGACTAGTTGCTAGTGGATTACTATTTTTGCATCATCTTTCCTATGATGAACTTTTGGTCTGCTGGGACTTTTTCATCCATATTACATGATGATTCTCCCATAATTCTATATAATGTCACTTTGGATGGTCACATGGAGACAAAGGGGAGGTTCTCCATTTTCTGACCAAAGCAAAAACTTTTCTGATTTTAGCCCAGGTAGCACTATTTTTGCTACTAGTTTACTTTAAATTTCTCACTCTTCCATCTCTCTTTTAGAATTTCCTATCCATTGTACAATGGTGCTCCTGCTCGAGTTTGAGCAAGATGTACTCCTTTTGTATATCTTTCATTGCAATTTTCTTTTTTATACCCTTTTGTAATTCTCATTTTTTATTAAGGGATTGGGTTAAAACCTTAATTTTTCAAATATATATATATATATATATATATATATATATATAATATATATATATATATATATATACTGTTTGTGGAATTTTGAAAACGGGTTTTGAAAAATATTAGTTTTCTTTGGGAATTAGAATTGAGGTTGAATCTTAATTCCAAAAGTCGAACCAGCTCGTTCAGAAAATTATATCACCTCGAAGGATGAAAATAAAATCTCATAATGGCGTTCGGACTTAGAATTATGTGATTTATCTCGAATATCGTAGCTAGACTCTAAAGAGAACTTCACACAGCCCCGAGGGGACAAGGTAAAGGTCAACTAAATGTCTGGTTATGATATTCGAGGGGTATGGTTGTCGATTTCATATCCAAAGCCTTATCAAAGAAGAATGTATCTCCCCAAAGGGAAATAACACCTTTCAATGACAATCTTTCTAATACGATAACACAATCATTTTTTGAACTTTTCCCAAAGAAATCTAAGAATATTTTAAAAAGGTTAATTTTGAAATCAGGTGTGTGGGGTTCCAAATCTCCTACGAGCGCAAGCCCTCGTAGTTAATTACATCATAGGGAAATGGAGTCCCCTACGAAAACTCTCGATTAAATAAGAATGAAATTTTGTTAGATTTTCTAGGAGTGAATATCAAAAAAATAAATAGAATCCTTTACAGAATCAAAAGGGAATGGATCAAGACTGAACAGTTATTAACAGAGTCAAAGGAGGAGAGGTAGGGGATACCTTGAGATTCCAGAACCATCTGGAAGTGTCCCAACTTAATCTAAGTGTTGGGATTTACATTTTAGGATTGAAAGAAGATTTAATTTGAGTTGAGCATTTTATTAGAAATTTGGGATTATATTCCCGAAATTGGGGTCTTATAACCAAAGATCTGCCCCGGATCCTAAATCTAATTTGGACGCTGGACCACAGCCATCCGAACCTAACTAATGCAGTGCAGAACTTGGTCTTACCCCAGCCTGGATTGGGGAGCCAGCTAACCACCTAGTCGATTTAAAATATATGAACCCGGTCTTTTATGAAAGAGTGGTAGGGATGTTGTAATTATGGTTTTGGAAAATTGGGGCCGACATCTAGAAATTTTCCTAATTGGCCCCTTCGACTTATGTTGGGTGCTAAAAGGCTAAACTAATGCAATTAAAATTTTGACTCTTTTAATTTGTATCTAATGCAATGCATGCTAGTTGATAACTTCCAAATCAAGTATGCTTGAAATTTTAAAAATAGGCTTAGAAAATAATTTTTTAGAAGACTGGGCTCCCAAGTCGTCACCATCGTCCTCATAGGTCAGACTATCGAACTCTACCGCAGGCAGGGAAGGGTTCTAAAAATAAGGAAAGAAGAAGTGCAGAAATATGCATGCGACCCCGGGTCGATCCCGCTAATTCCCTAGATTCGTTATCTTTCTATGTTATTTAGACTCACTAAAATTTTAGACTTTTTTTTTTAATTATGAGTATAAAAATTTCACACCCTTACGAGTCTCACGTGTCCAGGCTAAAACAAAAGCGGCATACAATCGCCAAAAAAACTATGAAAAGTAGGCAATCCTAGAGGTAATCAACTCATCACATTAAATATAAATTAATTAATAAATATCCATAGGCAAAGTTTCCTTGCTTATTACAAACCAGAGTTTTGCAGAAAGTAAAGTGCCGGGCACCACTGACAACAACCCGGATTCTAAGCCTAGTAGTGACGCAAGTTATTTTGAGTGGGATACCCTCAATCTTCAAGTCTTCATTTTTGCTCTTCTTCAGACTCCTTTTCTTCAAACTCCTTGGGTTCTCTGCAACAAGCTACCCAAATGGATAAGAGGGCACTTCCCTTTAGAGGGGAAGGCCACTCTTTCCTCTTTGGATATAAGAGAAGTGTGATCCAAATTTGGATTTCCAAATGAAAAAGGAATAGTTCCCAAAAGGGATCCTTTCCTCTTTGGAATCCAAGCTTTGGACCTAAATGTCCCAACTCAAACTTAACTTTCACAACATTTGACAATTTACAAATTACATTTATATCAAATCAAAAATCTAGACTCACCTGCAGGGTTATCCTATACAGTTAATTAATCAAAGAAAATATATTCCCAAGCAGTTATATATGTGCAGAAAAGTAAGTAAAAACACACTGGCCACGCTCTTTTTATTTGGGGGCTTTAGCAGCTGAAGCACCTGTGCAAGCATTTACAACAATTAACATTTATTATTAACTTAGCCCCCCCCCCCCTTTTTATTGTCCTGCATGAGCGTGGCCACCTGCAGAAAATTATGTGAATATCCAGATCGCACCTAACCTAAGGGTAATCTAGTCGCCAAACACATCAATCCATCCACAGAGTGCAAAAAAGTAAGCAGACACAGCAAAGCAATTTCATCCACAACATGCAGTGAAAAACCACGAAAAACCCGGCACACAGCAGTAAAGTAAACACCGGCCTAACCTAGATCTAGAGTTGGTTGTCCTAGCACATCATCTAAAGTGGTGTGTAAAAAGGTTGTGTGGCTGGGGTAGGTCCTGAAGAGGTGGTTTGTTAACGTTGTCTAAAGTTTTAAATTTGTTAAGGCTTAGAAGGGAGATTTGAGTTAAATTTTAAATATTAATAAATTAGGAATTTTAATTAAATGTATTTTAAGGGTTAATTGATTACTACCTTTGCTTCACACCGAGGCCATGAAGATTATTTCACCTTCCTTGGGGCTAAACTAATAGCCTTGTAAGCCTGGGTTAACCCAGTAGCAATCGGGATTAATTAAGTTACTTTATAGAATTGGGGAATGAAGTGAATTAATATCAAGGAGAGTTGATTACTGATTTTAGTGGGTTGGTTGAAAGCTTTTAATAACCTATTAAAAGAATTTTAAGGGTTAGAAGAGTTAAACAAATTTCACAGAGTTATCGGGTATGCTAACTAAAGAGGTCAAGATTTGGCTTTCAAATTAGAGTCAATCTTATGGGTTTTAAATTTTTAATAAATAATAGACTTAATCATGAGTTGTTAAACAGGTGGCACACTCAATTTGGAGTTTCATGGGAAGTTATGATTTTTTTTGAGTTCTGGCCCGTTCTGACCTAAGGTCACCTAAGATGTGATACCTTGGTTTTAGCTAAATTATGGAGGTTTGATGTTTCTAGGAAGTGATAGAACTAATTGAAGTCATATCTGTAAGTTGATTAGTCAAGAATTCTTTATAATTAACAGTGAATTTTAGGAATTTTACACATTCGTGGTTTTTATGGGTTTAGGTTTTGCACATGGGTACTCTTGGGTCAATTGGTCATATGACCCGGACAGATCAACAAGTGTTTAAAACCCTTTTGGGTTTTTGATTTATTACAGTTGGTGCCACTAATTACCTCTAGGACCAGCTAAGACAAGTCTAAAGATCAATTTGGAGGGTTTCAATTCTTATTGGTTAAGGGGTACAATTAAGGACATTTTTAATGGATTTTAGGAGTTAAGAAAGTTCATTATCAATTATTAGGGTTAACAGGGCCATTTCTAAGAAGGATTTTTTTGGGGCTCCTACTTGGGGAACCAAATGAATTCCAAATTTGATGAAATTTGGGCCATAGGATCACCTGACCCTAAGGACTAAACCCACCAAATTTGAGCTCAAATGGAGCACTCTAAGGTGGTCAACCAAACCACCCAAGGTGAGCTCTAAGTCACCTTCAAATCACTATGGGGTCTATCCTAGGCTTGGATTGGGGCAAAAAACATGTCCAATTTCATTCCCCCAAAATTCCAGACCTGGTGGACATGTATTTAAAAAGTAATTAAAGAAATTCATAAAATGCTCAAATTGAAATTAAACCTAAGACTGACCTAACCAGGGTCTGGAACCATAGGGCTTTGTAGAACTCCCTGAGACCTATCCAATGAGCCTAAGAAACACCTAATTTGGATAATGTGCAGGGAATTATGAATTTTTTAAGTTCCCTTGAATTTCTGGATTTATTAATCCGGCAATTAACACAGTCAGCAGCCGTACCACGCGACGCGTGGTGATTCGCCAGGCAATGATTGGCGCTAACTGTTAATGGTCGGATTAACCACAGCCGTCGGATGGCGGATCGAACGGCTGGGATCAAAGGCGCTCCGATATCGCGGGATCTAATCCGAGCCGTTGATCAAGATCAACGGCTGGATTTCGTCTTCAACCTCTCCGCTCGTATGCGAGACCACATAGCTTCTCCGGCTTGATCCGGGCGATCCTGCCGGCGAACTCTGATGAAATTCAAGGGAGGATCAGGACGATGGAAACTCCAATCCAACAGTGGAGATCCGTTGGGGTGAAGGTTTCCTTCACACTTGACCAAACTACCTAGCTAGGGAGCTCGGGATGAAGAGATTACCGTAGAGAAGGCCTCAACGAATGAGCTTCTCTATCAAGAAGCTTCAGGGGACGGTGGCAAATAGTTCTCCTTCAGGCGTCGGGGTCAGAGGACGGACGGAGGTGCGACTTCGAGCGGGACGCCGAAGGCTTTCACGGGCGCTTGCTCGAACGGAAGGAGGGATCGATCTCTAGGCTCGAAGGAAGCTTTCGGGAGTTCGAAGGAGCTCTGGGGATCGAACGAGAGCGAATGCCAATGCCCTCGTGAGGTCTGGTGAGCTCAGGGGTATTCGGCACCCTTCGGGATCTTGGACGTCCGGGATTGAACTAGGGAAGGCTCGGATCGCTGCCAGGTGGACGATGGCGACATCCAGGAGGGATCGTGGAGATCAAACTGGTGGCAGCAGCCTTGGCCAGGGATTGTTGGGGGGACCACCGGAACTTAAATTCCATTGGCTCCGACCGCCGCCGGCCATGGCCTGGGTCGGGTTGACCGGGGGAGACCGATGGGGACATGCTGGAGCCAAGGGTGAAGTCAATTTGGCCTGGGGAGGCCTGGATCTAACTGGTGACTGGGTTGGACCAAACCTGCTCTGTTCGAGTCGAATTGAGCTCGATCCGAGCCAGGCCAGACCCTGGGCTTGGTATGGGAGGTAGGTCTGGGTCTGGTGCACCCAATGCAAGTGGCAATTGATCCAATTTGATCTGGGTTGAAAGATGGCTCGGTTGATCCAAACCTGCTCGGTTCGGGTCGATTTGGGCTCAACCCAGGTCAGGCCAGACCCTGAGCTTGAGGTGGGAAGCGGGTCTGGGTCTGGTGCACCCAATGCAAGTGGCAATTGGGTCCAATTTGATCTGAGATGGGAGATGGCTCGGGTCCAAGTGTTTTTGGCTACTTTGGGTTAGCCTAACTCTTGACCCTAGCTAGCCCAAGGCATGGGCTGGCTGGAGGAGATGTATTGAACCTAGGGCCACCTATGGGAGGTGTTGGCCGAGTTCAATTGGGCTTAGGTTGAGAGTTGGCTCAATCCCAAGTGCTTTTGGGTACTTTGGGCTAGCCTAACTCTTGACACAAAGTGAGCCAAGGGTTGGGCTGATCAAGGAAGGTGTATTGGGTTAATGGGAACTCAATAGCACCTTAATTTCGATTTAATTTGGTTAAGATCAAAAGATGGCTCAAGGGAGGCCTCTTCTTGGTCACTTGGGTCAAGCAATATGGCTAACCCAAGTGAGCCCAAGGCTTTGGGTCACCAAGAGGGGTCTCTTGGTACCCAAGAGGTTATCCAATACATTCAAAGGACTTGGAATGGACTTGATTCAAAAATTTGAAAGAGGAGGGTGTATGGGTCCATGGGTCAAACTTGGTTGACTTGGTCAACCAGGTTGACCCAGGGTCTGGGTTTGAGTTCAACAAGTTGAGTTTAACATTTAAAATTCATTGGAAGTGGTTTCAAAGAGTTTGGAATTGATTTGATTTGAAATGGCCATTTGAAATCCCATAAGGGTATTTTGGTCAATTTTGACCTATTGGTCCTAGGGTCAAAAATGGATCTGAAAAATGCAGTTTACCGTTCAGTGGATTAAAATCAAGAGTCTGGAAGTTGTTGGAGGCTTTGATAAAGGCTCCGAGATCAAAATCTCAAAGGGGTTAGGTTCAGTGGCATAGGCTGTAAATGTTTGAAGGTTTTACAGCCTTTGAATTATAATTCAGATTCTGGGGTTAGAGACCTCAGAATAGGCTCAAAATTGGAGGGTAACCTCTAGAGACATGTCTTATCATTTGCAAGTGATAGACCCTGAATCTGAGGCCATTTGACTGGATTTTGAAATGTTTAAAATTGTTTGAAAAGGGTCTTTAGGACAAGACCTTAGGACTTTGGATTTGAGTTTGGATTTCTAGATTTGGAATGGATTTCAAGTTTGAATGATCAATATTGGGGTATCCAAATCATTTACAATCATGTGGTGATTGTTAATGAATGGATAGGGTCAAAGCTAGATCAAAGGTAGAATCAAAGTCTAAGTTAAATTTTGGATTCTCAAGTGGATTGAATCAAAGTTTGGATGTGTTTTGAAATTTGAATTAATTGGGGTTTGAGTTGAATGAAGTTTGAGATTTAATTGATCAAAGTTTGAAGTTGATCAAAAGGAGAAAATTGATTTGAAGTTGGAGTTGATCAAAGATAGGGATTGATTTGAGTCTAGATTAAGCCCTAAGATCTAAAGGGTTTTAGGATCTAGGATCTAAGGGAACCCTAGGCTCTAGAGTGGGCCCTAAGGTCTGGTTCTAGGGAAGGATCCTAAGGTCTAGAGTGGATCCTAGAGTCTAGAATTAATCTGGAGTTTGGAAGGGCCTTAGTGACCTCATACCAAAAATGAGGTCAACAATAACATTCTTATTTTTAGGGTTAAACTAGCTAAAGAATAAGAAGATAGTCAAGATAAACAAGACTTTCACGAATGTTAGAATATGAGTTAGTGAGCCAAGCTGCAAAGACTATTTGATCTAAAAAGAAATAATTTATTTATTCATTTCTTCATCGCATCATCATTTTTTTTTTGGGAGGGGGGTTAGCGGGGGGGGGGGTGGATTTTGGGGCATAGCCTAATTTTATTCAACTATGAAAAGATAAAAAGTGTGTAAACAAAATAATGAAAGATTAATAAAAATGTAAAAAATTTACAATTCGAGAAAAATATGGAGAAAGAAAATGCATACCATAAAACATGAAAATAATAAAAGATTGAAAATTAATGAAAGAGTCCAAAATAGACTCAGAATGGATAAAAGCACATCCAAGGCGAATAGCTCGATAGGGACAGCACCCTTGGTTGCCAGAGATAACTATACTAACCACATAATGGTTTCCAAATGACCATATAAACCAGATGGAGGTTATTGAGATATCCATGCAAGGTTCAATGGTTAGATATACCCATTCATCATCATCCAAAAAACCAAGAGGCTATGAAATGAGTAGGCACAAGAGCTCGGGCAGCAGGAGCTCCGGTAGCTCAGCTGGATACTACAAGAAACCAAAATAGTACCACACATTAAGGTTCAAAATTTGACAAACAATCAATTCAAAACAACTGTTATATGTAATATTACCAACCATAACTTAAATAACTTCTAAAGATAAAAAATTCCCAATAATATCAACCATTTCCTCAAAGAGATTTTAGCAAAGGTGGTTTCTTTGACTAAGAGGCATATGGAAGAAGAATAGTTAAAGGAAACACTAAATTTTTTATTATTATTTTCCCTCCGAATGAAAGCAAATAGCACAACAGACCGTCAAAAATAAGTAATTTTTAATAACTTTATAAATTGGAGAGGTAGTGATAACATCTAAAACCTGCAATAATTAGGCATGAGTAGAAAAGAATTTATTCCCGATAACAGATAAGATATGATGTTGAAAGACAAGTCACGGTTAAACAAAATATGATTATGACTTTCATTAGCAATCCTGCAGCAGATATTGGTCAGCGAGACATATATGTTTCAAGATCTTAAAATGTTAGATGTTTTAAACCATCAAGGAAAACCATTTAAATGTAACAAAAATACCTCAACACATATCTCTTATGCCAAATAAAAGGATACGACACCTTATGCTGTAGATTATTATAAAAAATATATAGAAGGTCATTAATTTTAGTTTAGTAATGGCATCCCAAACAATATAGGAACCAACTAAGGAGATGAGAATATTTCAAATAGCCAAACAAATCTTTAGGGGAAAGTTGGTTGGCAGAGTCCAGCAATCATTTCCCAATAAAGTCCCTCACACGATAGGCATTTAGAGCATCATAAATTTTAGGAGAGAGACATGAGTGAAGAGCTTTACCTTCCATTTAAGGGACTCTTATCAGGGAAAATTTGAAGTGAGAGAAAGTCTGGTATTTGGACGAGTAAAATTTGAATTTTTAATTGCGTATTTCACGATTGAAGATGGAGGCTGACGGTCGCCGGCCACTGATGGCCGGCAGACCACCTGACGAACGACGATCGTTAGGGCGATCATCTACTGGAGTTACTGGAGTTGTAATTGGAGCTTCGTCGTCTCCTCTTGCTTTTGGAGACAGGAAAATTTCTTTCAACAGAGCTAATGTGGTTAAGCAAGCCATTGGTCATTAATGAAGGAGGAATGTTGGAGAAGAAGAAGGACACTGTTGTCTTCGGCAAAGGAAAAGGTATCTTACAAGAAGGTAATCTTGAAGAGGACCGCTCAAATGGAATGGATGTGATTCTTAATGGAGTAGCTGTGAAATCCCCATCAACGATTGTGAATTCTGAAGCAATTCAAAGTGCAGAGGTTACAGAAAGGAGTGCTGAAAAATTTAAAAATAAAGAAGTTACTCGTAAAAATGCATGTGAAGGTAACAAAGCTGTTAGTAATGGTAATGGAAGGGATATTTTACCAAAAGAGATAAAAAATACATACTTGAATGAAGTTTGTATATGCAACAATGGAGATTTGGCCATCTGTATCAATGTGTATGAGGAATTGCCTGAAAGATCAGTTCCTAGGAATCAACCTAATGCTTGGGAGAAAAAACAGAACATCAGAGTAGAAGATCTGGATTTTGGAAATTTTCTTTCGGCGGATGGTAAATCAATTAAACTACATGAGGAGAAGGTGATAGAAAATTCAAAAAAGCTGCAAAACTCCTTAATTGTTAAAGTTTTTGGGGAAGAAATTCTTTTCTCTTCTATCAGTTTCAAACTGAGGAAACAATGGTCGGTATATGGGAAATTCCATATTACAGTGCTTGGGAAAGGATGGATATTATGCTCCTTTTATGATCCAAGTAATGTAGAATCAGTTTTAATCAATGTTCCTTGGTTTGTGAAAGGTAATGTTGTGGGGATAGATAGATGGTCGCAAAGTTTTAATCCTAATTCCCTCAAAGGACTCATAGCTCCTATTTGGATTAGACTCCCACACCTTCCATTGCATTGTTAGGATGAAATCAACGTTTGTCACATTGCATCCATGGTTGGAAAGCCATACTTGATCGACGGAAGTATATTTCAATGGTCAAGGAGAGAATTTGGAAGAATTTGTGTTCGTATTGAGCTAGATGCAAGTCTTCCAACAGGAGTATGGGTTGGAGAAGGAAATGATAAATTCTATCAAAAGGTAGAGTATGAGAGGATCCCTAGCCTATGCTTTGAATGCAGAAAGATTGGGCATGTGAATAGCAATTGTCCCATATCTATCATGGAGAACAAGTTGAAGAAAGATGTGACTGGAAATGGAAATCTGGAAACAGCAAATGATAGTTGTAATGTTGGTAATTCTCTGAATATGACTGCTAGTGAAGAAATGGACAAAGAAGAGTATGGTCTGTGGATGTTGCTGAGTTATGGAAGAAAGAAGTTTTTCAACAATAACCAAAGAAAGCCTCCTCAACGGGCAGACAGTAGAAAGCCCTTTGTTCCTGTAAAGAACAAAAATAATATTGTTGATTGCATGGAGAAGGAAATTGAAGACCATCAGGAAACAAAATTGCAGTAATCCTTCAAGATTGAGCAAAATATAATTATATCTGCAGCATCAGAAGTTCTTAAAACAAATAATTCCCTGAGTTTAAAAGATGGGAATAGTTTTAATGTTCTCGGGGAAATTGAAGAAGAAGGAGAAATCAATGATATAGAGGAAGGAGCCAATGAGTTGATTTCAGTGAAGACCAATGAAGAAAGATCGACTGCAGTTTTCAAGAGTAATACAGTAAAAGAAGTCCAGGTAGAAGAATCTTTTGTTAATAAAGAAGGTGATGGAAAAGTAAGTGGTTCTCAATCATTAAAAAAGAAGACTTCCAAGCAACTAAAGAGTTTGGGTCCTATTAGTTCCACGACAATATTAAGAAGATTGGAGCTTGAAGAGAAAGGTACTTCGGGGAGGCATCTCCCTAATCCCTTTTAATGAATTCCATTGCATTTTAGAATTGTAGAGGAGCAAGGAAGAAAAATGCTTCTTTATATCTTAGGGAATTTATAAAATTACATAATGTGATTTTTTTGGGTTTAGTTGAAACCAAATTAAGCTCCAGAATTAGAATGGAAGTTAATCTCTTGATTGGTGATGAGTGGGAATATGTTTATGTTCCTTCTTATGGATTGTCAGGCGGTATATTGATTTTATGGAAGCACAAAGTTGCTGATTTTTTTGTAATTAACTATTCAGCACAAGTGGTCATTGGAGATTTGAAATTATATAATAATTGCCAGTGGTGAATAGCTATTGTATATGGCAGCACTGAAGTTCAGAAGAGAAAGGAATTATGGGAAATGCTTGATAATCATTCTATAGAGGATTCCCCAATGGCTATAGGTCGAGATTTCAACTGCATTTTGTCCAAACAAGATAAAATCGGAGGTAGAAGATTCATTTTTTCACAAGGTCCAAGGGATATGAAAGATTGTTTGATAAGGAATGACTTACATGAATTAGGATTCATTGGTCCTAAATTCACATGGTGTAATAATAAAAATGGAGGAGCTAGAATACTTGAAAGATTGGATAGGTGCTTCATCAATTCCAAAGCTCTGAGCTCTTCTCAAAGGTTGCTAGTGAGGCATTTGGCTAGAATAGCCTCGGACCATTGTCCAATTCTTCTACACTTACATGATTCTTTCCCTCAAATCAAGAACAATATCAAATTTGAAGATAGTTGGATTTCTTCTAAAGCTTCATTTGAAATTGTAAAGAAGGAATGGAGGAAAAAGTATCAAGGAGATAGTGCTCAAGTGCTGAACAAAAAATTCCAGAAATCTTTGAAATCTTTTTTCTATTGGAGTAAGGCCAAACAAAAGGACCTTAATATGCTTAAAGAAAAACTTATGGAAGAAATTTTGGAGCTGCAAAATAAGGAAGCAACATGTGGTACCCTCTCGGAATTTGATTGCTGGAACTTGAGGAGTAAAGTCAATGAGGTGAATTCTATTATGGCGATATTGAATGATTGGTGGAAGCAAAGGGCCAAAGTTAAGTGGCTTGTGGATAGAGATTCCAATTCCAAATTTTTTCATTCTTATGCCAGTGCAAGAAGAAATGCCAACAAAATCATTAAAGTTAAAAATAAATATTGAAATGTGGTGGAAGAACAATCTTTGATTGAAGACATTTTTTTTCAAATATTTTGAAAGTAAGTGGGAAGACAGACAGTGTGATCTTCACGGTTGGCCTACAGCTGTACAAAAATTAAATGACACAGATAGGAGCTTGCTGGAGGCAGAGTATTAAATTGGAGTAGTGGAGAAAGTGCTGAATCAATTGGGAGGAAATATCTCACTAGGACAAGATGGTATTACATACTCTTTTATAAAAGCATATTGGAATATCATAAAAGAAGACTTCTGGAATTCTCTTAATCATTTCTTTTGCAATGGAGTTCTTAATGAACCATGGAAGGAAACTCTTATCATACTTATTCCAAAGGTATCAAATCCTCTTTTGCCTTCTAATTATAGACCTATTAGTCTTTGTAATTCGGTTTACAAAGTGGCAGCTTGGGTCTTATTAAATAGGTTGATTGAAATAATCCCAAAGCTTATCTCTAGAGAGGAAGCAACCTTCATCCGTGGAAGAAGTTTACCAGAACATGTTATGGTTGCTCATGAAGTTTTCCACAAGCTTAGATTCTCCAAAGTAGCAAAAGGCTTGGTTTCATTCAAAGTAGACATGGAACAAAGTTATGATTCCATGTATTGGAAAGCTTTAAGAAATGTTTTGAGTTATTTCAATTTCCCTCCTTTGATATCCAAGTTGGTATTAAATTGTGTAGAAGATCCAAAGTTTGCTCTTATTATAAATGGAAGAAATTCAAATTGGATTCAAGCCAAGAGTGGATTTAGACAAGGATGTCCATTATCACCAATTCTTTTCATTCTCTGTGCCCAACTTCTTTCTAATGCTTTTGCTCAAATATCTTATGGAATTAAGATCAATTCCAATGGCCCTAGAATATCACACTTATTGTATGAAGATGATGTGATAATGTTTTTTGAAGCCAACAAAAATGCAGTGAAAAAGGTGAAGGAGATCTTATACAGCTTTTGCAATTGGACTGGTTAACTTGTGAATTTGAATAAATCTACCATGTTATTTGGGAAACATGTTTGTAGAAGAAAGAAGAAGTCCATTACAAGGATTATGGGATTCAAAATGGTAAAAGAGTTCAACTATTTGGGATTGAAGATGGCATTAAGAAGACTTTCATCTGATGATTTCCAGTTTATCATTGATAAAACTATGAGATTGCTTAGCATATGGGGTAGTAAAATCCTTTCTATTGCCGGTAAAATAAATTTAGAAAAATCTATTTTACTAACAATACCAGCTTACTATGCTTCCCATTCTCTGGTTCCAAAAAGGATTCTGCTTGAGCTAGATAAAATCTGCATAAATTTTATCTGGAATAAAACGGATGGGTCAATGGGGCTGCATTTTGTTAGTTGGGAAGATTTGTGCAAACCGGTGAGCAAGGGAGGAAGAGGATTAATCTCTTGTTCTTCAAAAACTACAGCTTTAAGAGCAATAATGTCATGGAAGTTCTTCCAAGACAAAGATTCACTTTTTCATGAAATGTTGGTTGCTAAGTATGGAGAAAAACTGGATTCAGGTAACAATAGAGTTAATTGCTCTACTTCTTGGAAACTATTGAAGGAAGGTTATAAAATGTTAAAGCCAATTGTTAGATGGAAATTGGTAAATGGAGAAGATTTTGAAGTCTTTAAAGATACATGGATCTTGGATAAATGCATTAATCGTTGGCTGACTTTTGTAGTTCCATAGGATGATGCAGCTGTTTTCGTAAGTGATCTAATTCAAGATGGAACCTGGAATATTCCAAAACTATTAAATATGTTTGGAATGGAATTATTTTCACTCATCCTACAGGTGAAGATTTATCTAAATACTGAAGAAGATGCTATGGAACTCATTCAACAAAACTCTGGTTTGTCTATAACTGGAATGGCATATAATGCTAAGATTCAACAGGACACTGAATTCCAACAAATGAATTGGTTTAAAAATTTAAAGTTAAATGCTAGAGTGGAGCTGTTTTGGTGGAGAATTTTCAAAAGAGCAATACCAACATTTGAATTCTTACAACATAGGAGGTTAAAGGAAAATGCTTTATGTCCTATAGGGTGCTTTGCAATAGAAGATACGGAACACATTGTATGTTCCTGTGTAAAACTAAAAAATGTTATTAACCTTCTAAACCAGTGGGGATTTGCAATTCCTGATTTTCAAAGCTTTGAAGAATGTTTGAATTGGATGGAATCTTTAGCATTAAAGAAAGGTTGGTTAGCAAATCTGTATAGTAATGCTATTTTCTTATCTAGGAAGGCTAGAAACAAGAAAGTTCATGAAGGAAAGGAAGAAAGTTCGACTTTCATTGCCTCAAATGTTGTATGCTATACAACAACTCATCATAACTACAACCATTTTAACTTGGGCAACTAGGATGTCAATCAGTTGAATAAACTGTCCAATTCTTGGTAACCTCCTCCACCCGAATGGCTTAAAATCAATGTGGATGCTTCTCTTCTACCAAACTACATAGCTGGAATTGCTAGAGTGTTTAGAGACTGCAAAGGCAGACTTCTTTATTCTTTTGGGAGAAAAAGTACTCATTGGGATATTGCAAATTTGGAGCTTCTAGCAATCAAATCATTGAAGGAAGTAATCAAGGATTGGATGTTCAAATACAAAGGAATCATTATTGAAGGTGATAACTCAAACATCATTTCTTTTATTCAAAGAATCCGGAAAAAAGGTAATTGCTCTGATGAAGATTTTAATTTTCTTAATGAGTTTAACTTTGCTTTCTTCAATTGTATTAGTAGAGATTAACAAGTTAGCTAACTATTGTGCTAACTTAGCTCTTTTTATTGCATTGGTAAGAAGAAGAGTTTTGATTGTAATTTCGGAGACAATGGATGTGAGAAAGAAAGTAATTTCTGGTTCAATAAAGAACATCTTCTGGTTATCAAGGAAGGAGGAATGGTAGTTAAGAAGAAGAGTTTTGATTGCATTGGTAAGGGTAAACAAATCCTGATGGAATAAGGCAGTAATTTCCAGTCCAAGGAAATTTGTGTTTCCGACATGAACCTTCATACTGGTATTTTATACCAAAAAGCAAATCGCACGCCAACCTCTTGTAATAATGTGGCAAAAACAACTGAGATAGTTTTAAATGGAGAATTGAAGAGCAACCAGATTACTGATGATCTGGTTAAAGTAGGAGCAAACGTGATTACTAATGAACAAGATGGCTTAGACAAAAGCTTTGTTAATTCTGATCTCTTCAAGGTATGTGAATATGAATCGGAAGAGTTGGGAAACTGCAGTAATCAAATAAAAACTGCTGAATATTCTAAAATATTGGCTGAAAACACTGGTTTGAATGTATGGAAGAACAAGGATAACATTAAAGTTTCAGATCTGAACTTTGGTGAAAATTTTGTGAAAGATGACAGTGTGGTAAAGCTGCATATGGAGATTTAACAAGATAATTCAAATAGACTTAAGATGTCTCTAGCGATCAAGGTTTTTGACAAAAATATCCCTTTCAATGTCATAAGTGTTGAGTTGAGGAAGCAATGGTCCATAATTGGTAAATTCCATTTAACACAGTTAGGATTTGGATGGGTGCTCTGTGTGCCTTTGAAGAACAAAACTCTTTGGAGGAAATCATAGCTTCAGGACCCTGGTATGTTAATGGTGTCATAGTGGGCATGGACAGGTGGACGGCTGCTTTCTCACCTACTTCATTCAAAGGTCTCATAGCTCCAATTGGGATTCGAATACCTAATCTTCCTCTTCAATGTTGGGACGAAGTAAATGTTTGTAGAATAGCATCCATGGTGGGCACTCCATACTTGATTGATGGAAACATGTTCCAGTGGAGTAGAAGAGAATTCGCAAGCATTTGCGTGAGAGTCAAACTCGATGAGAAATTACCTTTGGGAGTATAGGTGGAAGGTGATTTGGGTAAATTATATCAGAACATAGAATATGAAAGATTGCCTACCTTCTACTTCAACTGTGGCAAGATGGGTCACCTAAGGGAGGAATGCTTGAAGAAAATGTTACCAATCAATCTAAAGCAAGCGGGGGAAGCTCAAGTCAGTAAAGATAAGTTGGTAGTATCAGACCCAACTTCCAATTCACAAGCTCTAGCTTCAAACAATGGAGGCAATGGAGAAGTATATGGTTCATGGATTCATGTGGATTACAAAAAAAAGAAAGTTCCTAGATAAGTTTCAACAAAAGGAGAAGATAGAATCTCTAAATCAAATCTGGAGAAAATATCCAATAATGTAGTCAACCATAGTATTGAAGTAATTAGTGGAAAAGATATATTGGAACATGTCTTAACAGGTCCAATTAAACTAAATCCGGTTGAAGAAGGTGAAAAGAAATAAGCTCCTTCAAAAGAGGCAATCTGTTGTGCTGGAATGAGTACTCGAAGAAAGATAGAAGAGGGAACTACTAAAACTGTTATTGCTGAAGGAATTCCTACTAATAAAAATAAAATTGAAGCTTTGGGAAATATTGCTGAAGAAGGGGAGATAGTTGAAGTGAATATACCTCCAGACATTCTAGTCCTTGATAGAGATGCAATCTAGGAGGTTATGCCGAAATCTACATTTTTTAATGATGAAGAATTGAGAGTTAATGAAGATAGCTCCTTCACTGTAAAAAAGAAAGGCGTCAAATAATTGAAAGGTTTGGGACCCATCAATTTGAAGCCTATGAACAGGAAAATGGACAGAGGTGATAAGAAGAAAGGGGGGAAATCTTCCCCACTGATCCATAAATGAACTATATTTTGATATGGAATTGTAGAGGAGCCAAGAAAAAAAAGGCTTCTCTCTACCTCAAGGAGGTGGTGAAAGATCACAATGTTCTATTTGTTAGGCTGTTGGAGACTAAAATGGTCTCTATTGAGCATAAAGAAGTGAAGTCATTGATTGGCATTGGTTGGGACTTTAGTTATGTACCTTCAGCTGGATTATCAGGAGGCATTCTTGTGCTTTGGAGGAGTAGCTTGGCTAATTTCAGCAGGATAGAATCTTCTTCCCAATTCATTATTGGTGATTTGGATATTCTTAACAAGGGAAAATGGAGGATTGCCACAATTTATGGAAGCACAGATGTTTATAATAGAAGACTTCTTTGGAATGGGCTGGAACCTCATATCACCAATGATTGGCCTATGGTGATTGGTGGAGACTTCAATTGTCTTTTGTCCAAAGAAGACAAGAAGGGTGGTAGGAGATTTTCATTTTTTTTGGGGCCCAAAGAGATGAAATCTTTTATGACATCTAATGATCTTCATGAGGTAGTATTCATTGATCCTAGGCTAGCTTGGAGCAACAACAAGAAAGGCGCAGATCATATTATGGAAAGATTATATCGAATGATGGTTAATTCAATTTTAGTTAAATATAATCAGCATATGGTGGTTAAGCATCTTCTCAGGATTGCTTCGGATCATTGTCCCATTTTCCTTAACACTTTAGAATGTTCATCTAAAGTAAAAAAATCAATTAAATTTGAGGATGTTTGGGCTTCATACTCGGCATCTTATGTAGTGGTGGAGAAAGTTTGGAACAAAAATGATTCTGGATTAGCAGCTGATATTCTTAACTTCAAAATGAAAAGATCTCTTAAATCCTTATTCTTTTGGAGTAAGGCCAAGCTTAAAGACTTGAATCAATTGAAAGACTTGCTAAAAGAAGAAATTCTAAAGCTCCAAACTAAGGAAGCAGAAGCTGGTGTGCTATCACAAGATGATTATTATTTGCTGAAATTCAAAATTAATGAGCTCAATTCTACTTTGGCTCGATTAAGCACGTGGTGGAGACAACGATCCAAAGTAAAATGGATCAGAGAAGGTGATCAAAATTATAATTTTTTTCACTCGGTTGCTAGTGCTAGAAAGAATACAAATTTCATCCCTTGCATTAAGGATGGTAACAGAATCATGGTGGAGGAGCAAAATCAAATTGAAGATGTATTAATTCAATTCTTTAAAAATAATGGTGTGATAGGAGATGCTTGCTTGATGGTTGGCCGAATAATCAACATCATCCGGAAGAGGAGGATAGAACCCAATTAAACAGCAATTTCAAAATAGAGATAGTAGAAAAGGCTATAAGAGAAACTAGTGGAATCACATCTCCAGGTGAGGATGGAATTTCTTATTCATTTCTTAAAAGCTATTGGTCTATCATTAAACTAGATTTCTGGAAAGCTATGAAAATGTTTTTTGAAATGGTTGAAATGAATGTTAATTGGAAAAGAAATATTATAATCCTTATTCCCAAAATTAGTAATCCAAAATATGCTTATAACTATAGGCCTATTAGCCTTTGTAACACGGTTTACAAGATTGATTCCAAGGTTCTTCTCAATAGATTAAATGATATCATTCCAAAACTTATCTCTCTAGAGCAAGCAGCTTTTATTAAGGGGAGATCTCTTCGAGATCATATATTGATTGCCCAAGAACTTTTCCACAAATTTAGATACTCTAAAGCATCTAAAGGTCTAATGTCAATCAAGTTAGACATGGAACATGCCTATGACTCAATGGGGTGGCCAACTCTACATAAAGTTCTTTCTTATTTTGGATTTCTTGAATTCTTCTCTAAGCTAATCTTGGAATGTGTTCAAAATCCTTCTTTCTCTATTTTGATCAATGGGAATCCTTCTAGTTGGATCAATGTCAGGAGTGGATTCAGACAAGGATGTCCCTTGTCACCTTACCTCTTTATTCTGTGTTCTCAGCTCCTTTTTAATGCCATAATGGAGAAGGAAGAAATTGGTGTTCGGGTAAGCCATAACAGCCCAAGGATCTCGCATTTACTATATGCAGATGATATCATTTTCTTTGTTGAAGCAAAGTTTATAAATGTGAAGATTATTAAAGGCATTATAAACAAGTATTGTGATTAGACTGGCCAAAAGGTTAACATAAGAAAATATGGGATTTTATTCGGGAAAGAGGTCAATAGCAGAAAGAAAAGAAAAATTAAAAGTATTATGGGATTCAAAGAAGTAAAAGAGTTCATATATCTTGGAACTAAATTGGCATTAAGAAGACTTTCAAGGGTGGACTTTCAATTCATTTTAGACAAAGTTTTGAAGAAGCTCAATAGTTGGGGATTAAAGTTCATATCATTAGCAGGCAAAATCAATTTGGTCAAGTGGTTATCCTTTCTCTTCCATCCTTTCATTCCACGGTTTCTCTGGTTCCAAAAGCTGTTCTAGGAGAAATTGAGATACCTTGCTGTAATTTTATCTGGAACAAATCAAATGAGGAGCATGGTTTGCACTATGTAAGTTGGAACAGAATGTGTGAACCAATAGATTATGAAGGCAAAGGGCTACATTCATGCTCCAACAAATTTGGTCCTTTAAGGGCCAAATTAGCCTGGAAATATTTGAAAGAAGAATACTCTTTATTGCATAAAACTTTGAATCCTAGATATGGTTCCTATTGGAATGCTGTGAATAGAACTAAATCCACTTCTATGGCGTGGAAGCTTATTAAAGATGGAAGTAAATTCCTGAAACAAATTGTGAGGTAGAGTATTGCAAATGGTCAATCTATCGATGTATTTGAAGACACATGGATTTTGGACAAATGCCTTGACAAATGGCCTACATTTATCAATTGACAAGAAGAATGGCTGGATCCTTAACAGTGGAAAGTTTTATTTTGGGAGATCAATGGTGCAGTCCAGAACTACAAAAGTTTTTCGGGAAGGACATTGTGGATCTCATCTGCAAGATTGAAATAAAACCGGAGCTTAATGAAGATCAAATTGAACTCATTCACATGGAATATGGGAAAATAATTACTTCAATGGATGCTGGTAACAATTTCTCTCAATACACTGACAACGATGAATAGAAATTGTTGAAGAAATCTAAATTGAATGCTAGAGTGGAAAATTTCTGGTGGAAAGTTTTTAACAATGCATTGCCAACCAATTCATTTTTAACATATAGAAGACTTCAAAGGATAGCTTATTGTCCTAGAGGTTGTTATGAGGAAGAAAATATTTGTCATCTAACCTACAGAAGCCAAAAGGTTGCAGAAGTTATTCAGCAACCGAACAAGTGGGGTTTTCATATCCCTCTTTTCAATTATATGGAGGAGATGTACAATTGGTTGGTAAGATAGAATGCATTTCTTTCTAGCTTGTTATGTAATGCCATTTACTTTACTTGGAAGGAGAGAAATGAACTAGTTCATGGGAAGAAGGAAAGTAGCTCAGTTCATATAGCTGATGAGGCGGTAAGCTATGTAGGAGTTTTTAATACTCCTAATTACATCAACATGGGCTGGTTGAGTACTAATCAGCTTTTGCTGTTTGAAAATCGTTGGTACTCTCCTCCACCCGATTGGATCAAGATAAATGTAGATGCAATATTATTCCCTTCCTATAAAGGAGGTATTGGAGGAGTGGTTAGAGACCTCAAAGGAAGATTGATAGCAGCTTATGGAAGACCTCATATGCATTCGGATATCACTTACCTGGAATTTCTAGCTATAGCATCTGTTAAAGAGGTAATCAAGGATCGGGTGCATGGATATAAAGGTATAATCATTGAAAGTGATAATGCAAATGTTATCAAATTCATCCACAAGGCTCTCAAAAAAGGAGGTAAAGGTATAGTTTTAATTATGTTTTTTTTCAATTGTGTAAAAAAAGAATGTAATAAGTTAGCGGACTTATGTGCTAACTTTGGAGCTTTTTCTACTTTTTTTTTGATGATATTTTAAGGATCCTCCTTCGTTTGTTAATATTTTGAAGGAGGAGTCCTTAGCATGTACTTTGTAGGGTCTTTTCCCTTTTCTTTAGTAATGCTATTTGCTTTCTTCAAAAAAAAGATTGAAAAGTAGCAAACATAAAGGCCAGATCATCTTCACCATTATTGAGCCATTAGGCTTTTTATCTCTAGGAAATCCATGACACGCACTTGGAGTGATATAAAATGATGATTCTATACCTCCTTAAGAGATGCATTGAGGGTGGTATCAAAAGGGGAGTCTTGAATTTCTTATAATAATGAATTTCAGTTATCCATGAGATTAGCCATTGAAGAGGAAATATCAGATGCCATAGACTAGTTCTTAGACTTGATAGCTTTCTTAATATTCTTCAGTTTAAAGTATAGGTCAAAGATAGGGCTCCTAGAAGGTGGGAGAGCAGAAGCAAAGATAAGAACATCAAAGAATTTAGATTTTTTACACCAGAACTTCTTAAAGAGAATCATATGATTTCTCTTCTCTTGCCTAATTTTGCAAACCACAATGGGACAATGAGGAGGGGAAAGAATGAAAATGAAATTTATTCTCCAAAGCCCGACCCAAGAAAATATCTATAAGATTTTTTATTCTTTGATTAAACTAGGAAAAAAATGCCCAATAGAGGGAAGTTCTAGAAGATTAGCCTGAAAGATAAAATTATTAAAATTCCCAAACTTGTCGTTATTGATTATGTTGCTAGCCAAATTTTCTTCATGAGACGCAAAGTAATTAAAGTCATCCAAAATTATCCTTGGGCCTAAAATTGCAGTACCCACAAAGAAAACACCCTTCTAAAGAGAGAGCTAATTATATGAGAGCTGGAAGTATATAGTGTAATAATAAAGAAGGATATAGAGGATCGATAGTTTACTACATGAATCCTTTGACAAGAAGAAAAAATGGGAAAGAACGAAATATAATTGGTGTTCCATTTAAGTATAATTATACAAGGAGCAGAAAGTTCAAAATTTTGGAACAAAGCCTCATTTAGAAAAATTCGGTGCAAGGCCAAAAACCATTGGTTTCTCAATTGATTGTACAAGAAAATTATGGATTTGCAGCAAATTTATGGCGGACATCACGACGAATCATTTTTTTTTTTTCAAAACTAGCGTCAGATTTGTGACAAAAAAGTTTGACTTTTTTTTCAACTGATTCGAGGCAGAATTTGCTATTACAAATATGTCCCATGCTGAGTTATAACATAAATAAAAAAACATTTTGATATATTTTCTCTCAAAGTGGAAAAGAGGATTGGTTTGCAAGCGGAGCAAGTTTTAATCCCATACAGGTCATGTGGTGGGGTATGTCCAATAAGGCGTGAGCGGGCAGCCGATCAGGTGCTGACAGTAGTAACGCGAGAGCAAGCGAGCTATCAGGCTTGGGCAACAAGTCTTGTGGGCTCGGGTAGCAAGGTGGTCTCGCGAGTCTAGCAAGAGAGGGCAATCAAGCATGAGTATCGGGCAAGCCAATCAAGTTCGAATATTTTTATTTTTTTTTTAATTTCACAATAAATTAGCCCCAAATATTTGTGATAGATTTTTTTTTCATCACAAATAATTTTGCGGCTTAGTTTTTGTGATGTAATAAAATTCTCCACAAGTTCACTACAAATTGGACTTAGCAATTGATTTTTTTCTCCCCAAAAAGTTGATTTTCCTGTAGAGCGAGAGGAGTAAAACTTTGTATTAAGAAGCTAAATCATATCAAAATTAAAAGATCTGAGCAAGTCTTTGTCGAAAAAAAATTGTTTTTGGGTTATTAAAGCCTCTAACATTCTAAGAGGCAATGTTAAGAAGTTCATTGGGATTTGGATGAGGGGTTGGCTTCCTAGCATATTTGGAATGAGTCAGTTTTGGGGAAATGGCCACCTCTTTAGAAGAATCTTGGGTCTTCAAGGAGTCAAAGGCAGTATGAGTCTACAAAGGGTCATCAGGCTGGAGGAGCTTAAATATGTTCTGGGTGGTGATGGAGTTGGGTTTGGGGGTATAGTGAATTGAAGGTTTGGAAATGTGGTTGGGGGAAGAGCGATTGATGTTAGGATCTAGGGGATTTAGCTTGCTAAAAAGATCATGCTCAGAGGATGAAGCCATGACTTCTGTGGGGGAATTAAGATTGAGAATGAAAATTTTAGCGGAGGGAGAGGATGTCATTATAGGTATACAAATGGCATAAGAAAGACGGTTATATTCTGACATAACCAGGATAATAGAGTCAGATGGGTTAGGATTTTGGATAAAGGGTTTGGGATTTGTCTGAACAAAAGGACGAGATTTGCCTCTTCTATTGCAATGGGTGGTGCTTCTTTCCCTATCTCATAACTCAGCAAACTGAGAATCAACAGTGGTGGATTATGAGGAAGGATGAGTGGGGCATAAGTTGGATGGGTGAACTTGGGATCTACAGCTAGAAAAAGGGATGGGCTTCTGATCATACACCACGTTTAGGTTGAAATATTCCCCAATAAAACAAATAAGAATTTCATCTAGTAAGGTTGAAGAGCTCTGAACTCGTACACAACCCGTACAAATGTGAGTCTCATCTTGTTTGTGGTGAGGGAGTCTACCTCAATCGGGAGGGCGATCATGCTTGTAATTTTTCAAATCCCCTTTGGGTTCCAGTAAACTAAGGGAATATCCATTATCATAATCCAAAGGGGAATCGAAGCGAAATCATCACATTTCAGATGGAATTTTAGGTTTCCTTTTGAAGATTAAAAGGTCGTGTTAAGAAGAACCAAGGACCTCTAGATCAGACCATGTCAAAATCTTCTGGCGAGGAGAATTAAACTAAGCAGGAAAAAACCTTTATTAAATGCAAGCAGTTCAAGAGAACTTTTAAGCTTCCAGGCCTTGGTGATGGTAGCGTGCAGGGAACCGTGAAGTGGGTGCTTGCCAAAAGAATATCCAATTAGAGAACAGCCCCAATCAGAAGCCTTAGACGAGACAAAATTATACGTGAAATTAACTTTTTGGCTAGAGAAGAGGTGAAAAAGGAGAGCAGTAACTCCGTACTGGAATTGCGAGCATAGAGGCAACTCATCTAGTCAGGGAAAGATGTAGAGGAATGGATAGGAGGGGTTTTTTCGAGAGAAATTTGGATGTGGTTTTACCACTATTTTGAAATTACTATGTTATTGTTTTATGGATACATGCATCGATGCATTCTCACGTACAAGCCTATAAACTTTTAATTATTTCTCTTACTATATCTAATCAATACTTGGCTTCCTCAAATTCAATTGGCCAAATTTTTGAAAGGAGCAAAGTTGCTAAATGTTTTAGGAGTAGGAGCATGAAAGTAATTAAATTTAAAAAGGAGCAGAAATGCGAACATGTATAGCGTTTTCTGAAGAAAAATGCAAAGCAGGGCGATCCTACTTTGCATTTTCTTCACAAAACGCAAACCAGGTGTGCGCTTTGCAAGAAAATGCAATCATAGATTGCGTTTTCTTCAAGGCATGTAAAATATAAAAAAATTAATTTAGTGGACTGGAATATGACTGCTACAAATGACTTAAAATATAAAAAATATATTTGATTTAATGTATAGAAATATAATTACTAAAAGTATGTGTTATAAGTAAAAGTTAATGTTTACAAATTATATAAATTTATAAAAATTAAATTGCATTGAATTAAGAAATATATTTAAGTTAAATACTTAAGTATGTTACTTTAATTTTTTATATTATGAATGAGTAATCTATTAATATTGTATAATATTAAATTTTATTATATGTATGAATTGTTAAAACTAATAAATTTATTAGTTGTAGCCGTTAAAGTTTATTAATATTTTTAAATAAAAAATATTTTAAATATTTAAATGAAATTATTTTATTGCTGTTTTAAAAATAAGCTTAAAGTTAACAATAATTTTGTTTAAAAATAGAAATGATTTTAAATCATGAGAAATATTTTAAGAATTAGTATGAAATAAATTTATTAAAAAAATGAAAATTAACAAACTCTGTGTACCTCTACCTCTATTCCTCTCTCTCCCACACTATGTAGAAATTATCGTTCATAAAAAAAAATAGAAGCTCAGTAATAATTAGAAATTGTCATTACACAAAATGAAATATTACAAAATGACATATTCATCATGAGCACAATCCTACATAATGATATGTTGCTAAAAAAACATTACTCTTATTGTTACTTATTATGCAGTAAGAATCGTACACGACGTTGGAGCTGAGTTTGTGTGGGACAACATCTGAACCTCATCTTATATTCTTTTTGTATCCGTTGCCAGTCTCCTCCATTTAGAAATTCCTTAGGTTTACCTTGTTCAGAAGATTGCAACAACTTTTTATAACACTTTAATAGCAATTTATCATTATCCTGATACCACTGACAGAATAAAATACAATGGTCTATGTCAAGCATCGATCTTCCCATTCCCGGTTAAATTGTACCATCTTTATGACGACCAAGTTCAAGAATTCGACCCTTCAGAAAATCTACTGATACAATGTGATTGGAATGATTGATCCGCACGCATTGTTACCTCCACATCCTCCATAGGCGATGCTTTTGGCTCCCCGCTCGAGTTTTCGCTTGAACCGCTGTACATCGTCTCATAATCGGGTAGTACTGCTTCGTTGATAGGATGTGTTGAATGTCCTTCAGCTGGTGCACTGCACTCCCCTATATTATGCACCATAAAAGGTGATCCTAATGTAGATGTTGGTATGTTGAGGTCGAATGTCAGCGTGAGCTCATGCTCAACCGACGTGAAAATGGAGGATCGGTATCTATGGGTGCTGGCCTACAAGCAAATTTTGACCATGAACTTATAATTAGATTATAAATATGTGATGAGTTAGTGTAACATCACAGAAGTATCAAAAATGAATTTAACCTGGATATGTAGGTGGAATGGCGAGGGTTATCAAAAATTATGTTTGGTAGTGAATCAGATCGGACTACTAGCGCGGGTAATTCTTCAAACTCAACGTACACGATCACGGTCCTTCGTCGTCCTTCTGTCAGTACAAAGGTACATACCTCATCATCTGTAATTCGAACTGCAGTGTGACCGCCATTATTCCATAGCCGACATGCCAGATTGACTGTGTGCGTGGTGTAATCACGATATAATGCTCTAAGTATCCTAACTTTGAGGTCTTCTAGGGTAATAATGTCGTTAATATAACTAAATGACTATCTAGCTTATTGTGAAAAAAAGGCTACGTAGAAAAGAACTTATAAAATCTCTCATATGGCCTAAAAGTTTAATGGAAATTGCTCAAAACCATAACGTCCTAGCTCGCTCCGTATCTATCTCCCTCTAATAATATCTTAAAATAAACCATTAATTGTTAATAACTTGCACCACTTAGATCATGCAATATATTTTCTATAATTATTAACAATAGATTTATTTTTCATCTAATGCAAAATATTTTACTGAATTTTTTTTTGATCAATTTGATCTTTATTTTTGTACATCACATATAAAACTGTGTCAAACAAAGTGTATTATTCTAACTTTGTCACTGTGCATGCATCTGCATTTTATTTTTTGGTCAATTTGATTTATTGTTGGATGCATCTAATCAATAAATATAACTTGTTAATGTTAAGTCGCCATTTGAGGAAGGTGCGTGGGACGAATGCCTGGATAAATTGAGGTTTATAGTTTGATTAGTAAAAATTTTTAATTATTTAATTAAGAATTTTTTGTCTTTCGATGTATACGGTTGTATTGGCTCAAATCCATGGGAACTTAAGTTATTTCACTGCTTAAATCTGCCCCAATTAATTGTAATTACGATCTAAATTTAGGATCTGTTTGAGGCGGTTTTTTTTATCTAAACATCTCTACAAATATATGCTTGGTTTCAATATTTTTGTTCTTATTAAGTTGAGTGATCAAAGGAAGAATATTTGAAACAAAAATTCTACTTAATTCAATCATTCATTTAAATATTAATTTATCTATTTTACATTAAATTAAATATTAAATGATACATATATGTTTTTAATTCTTATGACCAAATTTTAATATATGTAGAAGTCCTTCATTATGTATTATGAATTTCATATTTCAATAATTTATTCTCAAATAGTATTCTCCAACAAATTTTTTTTATTGTGTTAAACATTATTTTTTATCTAAATGTTATTTTTTTCTTTATTTTTAAAAATTTAAAATACTTATTTAAATAATTTTCATTTAATATTACATATTAAATCATATCCAATTTATATTTTTAATATACTCTCTATTCTCTCTTTAATTCTATCTCCAAATCTCTGTATCTCTCTACCTCTATATTTTCTATCTCATATTATGACAATTTTTAATCTATCACTTATGTCTCCCTCTCTTACTCTCTCTCTCTCTCTCTCTCTTCTCTCTCTCTCTCTCTCTCCCTATCTTATTCTCTGTCAACTTCTCTATCTATTTAATTTTTTCTTCCTCATCTCTTACTCTCTCTACCTCTCTACATCTATATTTATTTTTTAAAACTTTATTTTTATTATCTTAATAAATTTATTTTATTAAATATGTTAATATTTCATTCTTAATATTATATGAGATTATTTTTATTTTTAAACTAAACTTATAAGTTTAATATTTAATATTAGTAATTATAAGAATATTATTTTTTCCAGAAAAATTAGATAGGTATTTTACAAATAGAAAATTTTAATGTTTAATATTTATATGTAACTCAACTTCCCACTTATTTTACATCATTATTCATTTAAATTTTAATGTTTCTATATTTAATTAAATTATTAAATACATAATTAAAGGATTTTTCATATACTTTTGAATGACAAAATCTACAATAATTATAATGTTTTATTATTTATAACTCTTACTATTATTATCTCATTATGATTTATAATTTTAATATTTATGTTTAATATATAACTTTAATATTTAATATTATTATATACTACTTTATTATTTATTTAGAAGTTTTAAATTTAACTGTAATAAAATAATTAAATGTTTAATATTACTATCTAATTCAACTTCTCAGTCTTATTCTCTCTCTCTCTCTCTACAAAAAAGTTCATTTTCTCAATTATTTGTTCAGAGAACTTTTAATTTAAATTTTAGGTGCTTTTCATGGATAAATAATGCTATAATGTTTCCTTGTTCAGTAATAAAATTACTTATTACTAGTATATGAACCATTATAAAATAATAATTATTAATCTAATTTTTTTTATTCATAACAGCAAAATTATTAAATTTTAATGTCGTTACTTATTTTTAAGATAAACATAGTTAATTTAATTTACTTATAAATCTATGTTTATTTGTCATTTAACTGATTCGATTTCCTTCATTATCGTTCTTATAGAGCAAGTTAATCTATCAAAACAATTTAGAAAGCAAACAATAATAATTTTACCAAACGATCATTCACTTGACAACAAACCACAATAAAATAAAGTTGTAAACTACACTATCAAATGAGGCCTACGAGCATTGGACGTTAATCTCTTAATTTTTAATCATTGCCATAAATGCATTCAGATTTAGCCTGTAGGTTTGAACATGATCATGTATCCAAAATTAAGAACAGTGCAATTAGATCTAGCTTTTCTCCTTCAAACCAATCAAATTTTCAACAAGTTTTCTTAAAAAACTACAATAATATGCACATACTTAAACAAAATAATTCAGCAATATGAAAAAAAATTTGTTACTTGTATATTATAATATCTAAAAAAAATTGTATATACTAATCTTTTTTTGCACAGCGTTTCCCTCAAACTCTCAAATAAGCAACCGTTTATTTTTCCATTTCCCCTCTATTTATAGGCAAGATACACCATTAAAAAAAATTTTTGCTTTGGCTAGTTGCTTCACGGAGGAACTGCTCATTCACGGGAAAGTCATCCGTGATTATTCTCCCTTTCTCGTCGGGTCCGCGTGCCAAAAGAAGTCATGCCAGCTTTAATTTCCGCCTGATTCAGGTGTGGGGGTCCGGTTATGAAGAAAATGGAAAGGATCTTTGTATTTTCTTACAAAACGCAGCCTTGCCTTGCGTTTTGTATGGAAAACGCAAAGCAGGATCGCATTTTCTTCGCTTTGCGTTTTCTTCAGAAAACGTGTTTCCTGTTCGCATTTCTGCTCTTTTTTAAATTTTATTATCTTCATACTCCTATTCCTAAAATAATTATCAACTAAGCTCATTTCAAAAATTTCGTCAAAAATGGAGTTATATCGCAAACAAATTATGGTATTTTTTAATTTCACATTTGCAGTGAAAAATGAAATTTTCGGTTGGTAATGCTCTTAGAGCATTTCTCGATAGCGTGGTATATTTCCCGATAACGCAGTTTCAATTTCTTAGGTCAACAGGGAGTTTCCAATGGCACTGGCCTTCTCATCGTCGTCCTCTTCCTTCTTGGCCCCTCCTCCCAAAAGAATAAGCTTCTGCTTCTCGAAAACAAACACATCCTCTATGAAATCTCCCTCCTCCCTCACAATCACGAGCTTCTCTTCGTCTTCGTCGCTACCGCCGATGAGGATAGTCCGCTGTCCGGCGCTTGACCGCTGCGCAGCGAAGCACAGCCATCTCCGATTCGTCCGAAAGTTGAAGACTTTGCTCCTCTCCAAACCAAAATGCTTCCTTCCTCTCCGCGTCCTCTCACGCTGCCGCACCTACCTTAACCCTCCTCCCAACCGTTCTCTTCTCTCCATGATCCAGCGGTACCCTGCACTCTTCACCCTCTTCCATGCACCCTCCCACACCTCCCCCTCCCTCTCGGTCCTCGCCGTCACCCTCACTCCCGCCGCTGCTGCTCTCGCGGCAGAAGAATCCTGCCTTCGCGCTTGCGTCACGGATGCACTCGCTGGCAAGCTCCAACGGCTCCTCATGCTCACCCCTCATCGCCGTCTCCTCCTCTCCAAGCTCGCCCACCTAGCTCCTGATCTTGGCCTAGCCCCCGATTTCGGCTCCCGCCTCTGCAACGCCCACCTATCCCGCTTCCGCATTGTCGACACTTCCTACGGTCGCGCACTCGAGCTTGTCTCTTGGGACCACTCTCTCGCTGAGCCACGAATCGGCCTCACGAGCAATGTCGACCCCCTTCGCCAGCCGATTATCAACCGAGTGCCAAGGTTTCCGCAGTTGAAGTTGCGGCGAGGGCTCAACCTCCGGCGACGCCATCGTGAGTACCTGATTCGGTTCCAATCCCTGCCAGAGGTGAATCCGTACGGTTGCTTGAAAGCTGACACGGCTGAGTTCGAGGAGAAGAGGGCGTGCGCAGTCGTAAGGGAGGTTTTGGGGATGACGACAGAAAGGAGGACGCTAGTGGATCACCTTACGCACTTCAGGAAGGATTTTGGGCTGCCGAATCGACTTAGGGCGATGCTGATTAGACATCCAGAGTTGTTCTATGTTAGTGTGAAAGGGAATCGTGACTCCGTGTTTCTTCTGGAGGCTTATGATGAGAAGGGGAGGTTGGAAGTGGAGGACGAACTCGGATCGGTGAAGGCCAAGCTCGAAGAATTAGTGAGAGAAGGGAAGAGGATGAGAAGAGAAAGGAGGAGAGGTGTTGGGTTTGAAGCGTACGGTGATGAAGAGGAAGAGGAAGAGGAAGAGAAAGAGGAAGATGATGATGGGTTGGAAGATTTGTTTGAAGCTGGAATTGGAGAAGATTGGGAGGAGTTGGAGGAAGAACGGGTTATTGATAGTGAAGAGGCGATGGAGATGGATGAGCTTTGGGTTACGAGAACGATTTATTTGAAGAGGGACGGCGAGGTTGGCGGCAAACTGGAAGCTTGGTGAATTGAGGGCTTGCCCCGAAGGTGCTCGTGAATTTGCTCCTGCCAACAGTAAAGATGATGTGGTCCGGATTTGCCATTCAATGGCCTTAGTCATGTCTCTTGATCAAAATATATAATTCTACAAATAGTTAAGTTTTACTCAAATCTAATTTATATTAAAGTAGTTTGGATCGAATCGAGTCTCTTTAAAGTACAGTTTTATTCAAATATATGTAATGTGATTGTATTATATTAATGCATATTTGCATTTTGAATCATTGATTTATTTTAGAAGAGCAACAAAAAAAAAGTTTAGCTTAAGCTCAAGTCCAATTTTCATGTGTCGTACTTAATTTCATGGTAGGCAAATGTGGGACATTATAGAGTGTGTTTTTTAGCTACCATGAAGTTAATGGTCTATGATTTGTGCTAAATTTGAGAAGAAGGAAGAAACAAATTACAAGGTTATTGGGGTTTAAGCTTATTGAAGAGATGGAGTACTTGGGAATTAAGATTGCTCCAAGGAGATTGAGAAAATTTGATTTCCAATTTCTATTGGATAGATCTTTCAAAAAGTTAAATGCTTGGGGCAATAGGTACATTTCTCTTGTCGGAAGATTGGTTTTGGTGAAGATTGTTTTTATTAACTTCTTTTATTCCTTATGTCTAATTATCTTGCTCCATTTAGTATTTTGAAGGAATTTGAGAAATTATGTAGGAATTTTATTTAGAATAACTAAGATGGAAGTCATGGGTTGCATTATGTGTGTTGGGATGTGCTGTGTAAATCGAGAGCATTGGGAGGTTGGGGTATTCAGTCGGCAATGTCCATGATGGGGCCGTTCAGGGCGAAGTATGCATGAAATTTATTGCAAAATCCTTCTACCTTGTTGAATAGGAATATATTGGCTAAACATGGTGAAAGATGGTGGAGTAATGATGTTATGAAAGGTGGTTCTTCAGAAGATCATTGCTTGGGGATGGAAGGCTCTTAGAAGTTTTGTAAGATGGAAAGTTGTTGTTGGTTCAAATATGAACTCTTACAAGATGTATGGATCATGGACAAGAGTTTGCTTAGATGGCCTACTTTTCTTGCAATCTTTGAAGATGATAAAACAACTCTTGACTTCTTCATTCATGATGGAAGGTGGGATTATGTCAAATTGATTTTATACTTTGGGGAAGATCTTGTTAATATGATAAGCAGTATTCATATTTGTCATAATTATAATGAAGATTTTATGGAATTAAAGATGAAAATGAGTGGAAGATCTATTTCAGCTATGGTAATTGAAGATGGCTTTAAGGAAGAGATGATTGTGGATCCTGTTTCATGGATTCACAATTTAAAATTGAATGCCAAGGTTGAACTTTTTCTATGGCGAGTTTGCAAGAAGACAATTCCTGCAACAGATTTTTTAATGAATAGAAGGTTAGCTAACAACAATATATGCCAAAGGGGATGTGGAGGGGTTGAAAACATTAATCATGTTACTGCTACTTGTTTAAAGCTTTTAAAGGTAATTGACTTATTGATAAGTTGGGGATTCAGATTACCAAAATTTAACTCATTCCAGGAGTGTTTGCATGAGTTGAAAAGATGGCTAGGACAAATTCGTTTTATGTTAAAATCTACTTACTCTGTTATGGTTCTCATGGAGCAGCAAGAACAATGTGAAGCACGATAAAGTGGAAGATAGTGAAGTGATGATTGTTGCTAGAGTTCTTGGTTTTGTAAGTATGGCTAACCAGAATGTAATCCTCTCGGATCACTGGGATGTCAATTAGTTCGATGGGTTGTTTTATGAAATTTGGCATCCTCCTCCTCCCGAGTGGTATAAAATAAACATTGATGCTGCACTAAAAGGTAATAATGAGGCAGATATTGGTGGCATTGTTCGAGATAGTAAAGGACGGTTTATATTAGCATTTGATTTTGGTGGTGTTCATTGGGATATAGCACAATTGGAGTTTTTTTGCTTTTAAATCCTTGAAGGAAGTATTACAAGGAAGTTTACATGATACTAAAGGTATTATTATTGAGGGAGACAATAAAAATGTGATCCAGTTTCTTCATAAGTTGTACAGCAAACCAAAGAAATTTATGGGCAGCATTGAAGATGAAGATTTATTGTTTTTATGTTGTTGGAATAATGTTATTATTCATTATGTTGGTCACAATTGTAATAAGTTAGCTGATTATTGTGCTAACTTAGCTTTTACTTATGATTTTTTTTTTGGATATGTTTTGTGAGAGTAAACTTCCTCCTTTTGTTCATTTAGTGAATGAAGAAAGTGATAGTGGTTTACTCTCAATAGTTTGTATCTAGGTACTTTGGTCCTTTTCTTTTATTAATGCATTTTGCATTCATAAAAAAAAATGAAGTTAATGGTCTCAAAGACGTTCAAAAATGTCTTAAAGCTATTGGAAGATTTCAGAATTAATGTATGCACTTAATATAATTTGGGCTGAGTTAATCAAGTATTGTAATTGTATTTTTAAATCCTTCTTGATACCTGGTTAGCATTTGACAACCAAAATCGTTATTTGATCTTGACCAAACAATCTGCTTTTGAAGTTTCCAAAGCATTAAAAGCTACTCGTTTAACTCGAAGTACATTCTTTGGAAACTTCGTGAGAAGCTTTAATCTTCAGGTTCCCTTCCTTTTCAAGGAACTTGCCTTGAGTTACCTAAGTATCTTGATAAGTTATAAGCTTGCAAAATTCAAGCTTGTTTGATTTGGTTTTTTGCTTATGAAAAAAGAGTTTCAGAAAGGAAGGTTGAGAAAAAGAAGTTTCATAAAATAGAGTTTTAATAATTATATGTTATTTAAGTAATGTTTTCTTAAGTATTTAATACTTGAAAGCCGATCTAAATTGTTTGTTTAGGAGTTCAACTTTAGTGATTTTATTTTAGATGACTAAATTACCCATCTATAAAATTTAAGTATATATAATTAAATTTTTTTATTTTACAAAGTAACATTTACAAAAATGTATTTATGTGACATTCTAAAAAAGCAATTATTTTATTACTAACTTATAATATAAAAAGTTTACATTATGAACTTACAATTTCTTAGCATGCAGTATCATTAATAAAATTTAAATTATGTTATTTTGCTATAAGAGTTACAAATTTTCATTATTATTTTTCCCATTAAAAGCCTTATCTTCAACTATAGAAGTAAATTTATATTGCAAAATGGATTTATTTTGTTGGGAAAAAAACAATTTCTTCATTTAAATATTATTCCGATTTCTTATCATGCGTACAAATTCCTTAAATCTTTGCACTAGCTTTCAACATGTGTAATCATAGTGGTGGGAAAGTAAAAACAAGTACTGAAAAAAATAAAACACACCCAAAGCATGCTTGTTTTTCTTACACACATACATATGTACGAAAGATAAAATTTAAAAATTGCAAAACACACCTAAATATCTCAAAAACATCAATGATTCTAAAACATGGAACTAAAAAAAAAAACAAAAAAACACTGAAAGTTCAAAGTTAGTCTGAAATTATGAAATACATTTGAAAGTACTGCGAGCATTTTGATCGTCATACTGATTAACACATTCTTTGTAATAACTTTCTTAAATTAATCATTTAACTAATATGTAATCATCTCCTTCAATGTACCAAAGCTTTAAGTTAAAATTTTTCTCAGGGTGATGATTAAATTTGATTCTTGTTAAAAACATTAAAAACAAATATTTTAGATTTTTTTGAAATTGTTTGTAAAACAATATTCACAACAAAACAAATTTCATATTCATTTTACCTGTTATAACTGTATAGTTTAAAAGCAATTTTATCTATTTGTTCAATCATGTCATTCACTCCTTCCACATCACAAAACTCTACCTCACCATCTAAACTATTACTTTATTCAAATTCTTCTCCTACTCTGCATTCATATAACTTTGGATGAATAAATTTTTCATTAATGTCACAATTCGAAAATTCAAGATCTCTCCTTGATATGTCGCCGAATATAATTATGTAATGTCATTGTACCATCAGCAATAAGGCACTGCTTCTTAAAGTTATAAGTAGGCATATCTATCAATATTTACCTTTTTTTTCCAAATATCAAATGCTCATTCATTGACACTTCTTAGTGAGGAATGTCTATTATTAAAAAGCTCCTCATGTCCCCTTGTGGTTCTACTACCTCTTCTAAAATCTTATATGTGATATGAACTAAGTTGAACTTTCCTATTCACATATTGATTAATTAGCATACATTATAAAAGGATAAATAGAAATAGTAATTTAATTATATAAATTATGAATACCTAAAGGTGGTTGAGGGAAATTAAATCTTGGATCCATCATTCCATGTTGAAATATATGTGCATCATGTGCTGAGCTCTCCCAATCAGGTGCAACAAACATGAAATACTTGCTGAAATCATATGCAGCCATCACATTTTGTGTTGGTGAATGATGACGTCTAATATAAGCAACCTATTCTACAATAGGGATGTGTGCAATGATGTATATCCCATCAATAGCACCAATGCAATCTTTAAATAATGACATGTATCACGTGTCATTCAGAATCTTTTCTGGAATAGCATGGAAAAACTTATCGACAGGTGCAATTATCTTCATTGCTAAACTAACTAATGCTTTTAGACCATTATAAAAAAACTTACTAATCATTTCTGTGGAGTGCTGAAAATGTTCACATGTTCATCTAATATTCTGATTACATCCCAAAATGTATAAAGGTATTGCCAGTATCTCTCTACCAGTAGTTCTGCGAGTTCCATGTAGACCATATGATGATTTCAATGAAGAAAGTAAATCCATAAAAATTACTGGTGACATTCAAAACATGTTATAAAAGATGTTTGGATGGCCATACAATAACTCAGACACCCATTTATCCCAAGTTTTACCGGATGACATGCAAGGGCTCTTACAAATATGCAATATATAATAATCATGAATTACACATATTGTTGTAGGTAATATACGAGTAAATTCTACCACTCCTTTATGCTTATGAATATCTGACATGTCATCAACAACTTCTTGAACATAATTTATTGAATCCTCTGCAATGATTAATCAGAAGAAGTACAAATGATACATATTAAGAATTAATATCTAATAATATAGAGATAATTTACAATTGAAGCAGAATCATTAATAACAATTCATGCGATCATTGAATAAAATTTCAAGCCAACCAATTAATTGAAAATAATGTATTTTTTTCAAATAAGTCATATCATGCAAGATTCTCATGAAATCATGCCTGAATCTCATCAAAGTATGCTTGAACCTATTCAACGAGTTGAGATCACCAAAACCATTTAACATACCATGCCCGAAATCACACAAATCTACTTGACGAGCAAGTAATGGCAAATACATACAAAAAGTAGTTTTTGATGCATAAAAAAATATATAAGCCAACATAAAAAAATTTGATGAGAGAGTGGGAGAGTGGCAGTGGAAACATATATAAAAATGCACCATAGTATATTATTTTCACTTTTTTAAGGGCTTGAGAATTGTGGATTTCATCTAGCATCAGTTGGACTAACTTAAAATCTCCTAAAATCCATTACCCCTTTCTCTTTGAGGAAAAAGGTGCAACAATAAATCTTGACTAAAGCACCTGAGAGAAGGACAGTTTGATACCACAAGGATTGATTATTTAAGAATATGAAGCTTTTTAATCGATAAGATAGCAATGAACTATGGTTTCCACAAACTCATGTTACTCACACATAAGCTTTTTAATCGATAAGATAGCAATGAACTATGGTTTCCACAAACTCATGTTACTCATACATCACAATCATACTTAAATAATGCTCAATTGGAACAATTCTCCAGGGTAAGATATATAAATCCAACTATCCAAGTAGCTACTGAATTGTAGCTCATATGGAATTTCCCTCTGAGTTATAACGAGATTGCAAGAGTAAAATAACTATAAGTAACCAAGTTGTCCTTTCAACATGTTAAGCAGCACAACACAGCAGTTGTTTATAGCCAGTTATAAGAAAGATAACTATTGTTCTGTAATCAAAGAAGCCCAAATGAAAAAAAAAAAAAAAAACCATGAAAGGATACTCCTGATTTTAGCAATAATTAAAATTTCTCTTCCAAGCGTACTGCCATTATATAATTCTAGAACCAAACCAGTATAATAATTGAAAGGAAAAAAATGGGTAATGGATCCGATTGGAATGACTTGAACACCAGATCCTCGAGAAAAGTGAGATAGTGTAGATCAGAACGAACATCACCAAATGGCAATGCCAACCATCCATTTTAATCTACTATATATATTATGGTAATATTATTCTCTTTGTTTCTCTCAAACATTTGATTTTGCATATATAATTATTAATATATGGTTAAACCTATGAAGGCTAATGGTATGTAAATGCTATGTAGATTCCTTGTCAATGATTAATAAATTTCATTACACAAAAAATTACCATGATTTAAAAAAAATATACTTCAAAATATTATATATTATGAACATACTTTTAGAACAACATAATATAACATAAAATTGTAACTCACAACAAAATAATAATAAATCATTTATAAGCTAATGAAGTACATGAACATTAGGAAAGGCATTGAACATAATTATATCTAGAACAGTGTTGCCAAATAAGTTTCAATCTAAACCAACACATATAAGTGTTACCATAAACTAGACATATAAACATCAAGTATAAGAACATAAAATCTAATTCAATTGGTTGTTAACATAAATTTTTATCAAATCTCTTTCGAAGCCACCATATTCTTCTTTCAATTGGTATTCCCATGAATATCTCTCTGTTTTTAAAGTATTTTTTGGCAAAGTCATATAACTCAAAATCATCAAATATATCAGGAATTCTAAAGATCTCTTCTAAAACTTCTAGAATAGTAAAAGTTGTACGTTTTTCATTCAATGTACTTATGGCAGAACTTATTGATTTTGTATCATCTACGAGATCCTCAACATGGTTTATAAAAAGTTGTTAAGTGCCAGACTTAGGAGTTCTAACTATTTTCTTTCTACGTAAGAATGCGACACTTTGTTGTGATCTTTATGAATCATAGTTGCCTGTAGGATCATTTATAGTAACATGAGGAAGTTGTGTTTGTTCATCTTGAGTGTACTCTTCTTTGGATGAGATTGTGCGATCGTCATTTAGTTCTAGGGTAAGTGCACTATAACTAGGAATCCAAACAATCTCCCCAGTTGCAATAATACGACTAAACATATGATCTAAATTTCCTTCAATCTCTGGTGGTTTTCCATTATAATGAAACTTCTTTGCATTCGACATAACCTAAAGTACAATAAATGATTAATTATGAATCATGTTTTATATTATGTAATAGTTTGTTTGAATTTAGAATACAAAGTGAATGATTTAGAATGAGAAGTACGAGTAATTTTTCATTCCATCAATCATTAGAAGCATCAACTATTTTTTTATTTGATTCCAACTAATTCCAGTCTGGCCTCGGAACAAATCTTTCCATTGCTTCCAATCATTCTTTAATTGGTCCCACTTATTTTTAGTTGTGTTCGGTCATAAATTCATTCAGTGCGTTCGTTGAAATGTTTAAGTAGATTTTTCCATCCTTCCTTAGTAAAATGCATAGTTGGTCTATTTTCCTATTCTATTTCTCTTATGCTTATATCACAAAATATTAAAGTAGTATCTATGTCCCATGATGCAGACAGACATCCTTCTTTTTGGTTTATCATCTATATGTTAAAAAAAAAAAAAGAATACCAATATGTTAGTAATATTTAATGTGCTAGTTAAATTAGTGGTATAAAGTACTGAAAATTGTAGGGTACTTGTTATGTTAGTGGTATACATAAACCAAATTAGCGAATCATTCATAGTCTATAAATAGTAAAAATAGTGATTCAGAATATTTTAATCAAATATTGAGAAGGATATAGCATCATAAGTCTATCTTTAATACAAGAAAGTTTGTATTACGATAATACATTAAATTGTTTTTTATAAGGCAATAGATCTTGTAAAATTTTTGGGAGTTTTAATAGCTAAAACATTAAATTTTTTATGAGAAGAAGAGGTCCTTAAAAAATATGAAACAGAATGAGGCATAATAGTGCATTTCATTTACAATCGTTCATAAAAGTGTATATTTCTCCTTCGACATAACACATAGTTCATAAATAAAATTTTGTACAGACAGTCATTTTCAAAAATGCCCCCATCAAAAATTTTGCCGGACCTGACTCGTTGGGTTGCCAGGTTGACACGACCTGACATGAAAATTGGATGCAAAGTGTAGAGGAAGGCACGCCACGTTCGTGGGTACTAAACCTCATGCTACGTGGGCTGCAGAGTGCGTATGCCCGCATGGTGTGGGCTCCAAAAATTTGGCCCCGGACTCCGCTCGCTGCTCTATTTTTTTCTTTTCGGGGGAGTTTTAATAGAATTAAGTTCTAATGAAAATAGTTCCAAAAATTTTTGGAAGGGAAATGGGTTTGAAAATAAGACACTACCTAGAGATTTCACCCTCATTTTGGGAGGACTTTATGATCTGAGTTCTGGTTTCCTATAGGCGCAAGCCCCTATAATTAATTACCCCTCCTGATAATGAGATAGAACTTTTGATTAAGGCTAGTCATCAATCAGATATATAGAAATACATAGTATATGACATATAATAGCAGTATAGGTTTAGATCTTGGAAATGGTTGGAGAATTGATTGATATTTAAATTGAAGATTACCCCATCTTGCACTTAAAGTGGATGATGGGGGAATGGATGATGGACCCGATCAAGATCCCATGGTTCCATCATCCTGAGCCATCGTGACCCCTAATCTACTTAGTCAGAGGAGGTAGTCGACCAAACCTAACTAAAGGATCCTCATCGATAGACATGGGTTGCTTCATCCAAGGGTACCTTATAGACATAGGGTAAATGCTTAAGGGCACAAATTTGAATACACCTTAGTTAATGGAGAGCTTTGTGCCCTATTGATCATATCATATTGATTCATATCTCAAGGATTTGATGCCACTAAGGAGCGTATTGGCTCTAGCCATAATCGGTATTTTGTGGTACTATTGGTGACAAAACCACTCAGTTCAGAGGGCCTCGGGCATAACTGTTTATCATGCGGTGCCATTTAGTGGCAAAACTATCAGTTAGAGGACATGTACCACGTTTTTAATGATAGGAGATTATTTGAGAATGTATTATAGTGATATTCCCGACCAGGCATTAGCTCTTTATGAGCCGAAGTATTTTTTAACTTGTCCACCTCGACAAACTGTTGCAGAGGGTGGATGGATTTTGTGCTTTAAGTGTTTCATGGTTGGATTTTAGTTTAAAAAATTCAAATTTTAGGTTTTTGAGATTTTGACATTTTTGGATCTTTGGTTATTTGGATGGCATTTTGAATTATTTAGAATAGATTCCTTTGGTTGAGATTTGCATTTAATATGGCCATCATCGGGGTGTTTGGGGTCATTTGAAAATATTTATGTTTTGAACCTTATTAACCCTATCGACTTACTGATAGGGGATCAGGTTTCGTTGGCTTTATCCCTTTGTTAATGGATTCTCTTAATTGCAGGCCTTAAAGACTTAATTTTAATGTATAAAATAAATATCATGGTAGACTTTGCAACTTCATATTTACTTGATGGTTTGAGTCGTGTTGACTCCTATCTATCCGTATAGAAGGATCGGGCTTGGAATTGAATTCACTTACAAACCCACGCAACATCCCTAAACTTCACGTGTGTACCAATAACAAGCTCGTCGGGGCAAATATAAGTTTTTGGGGGCATTTTGTAATTATTTATTGAACCTTAATCACTCCTATCTACCTGGTTAGGAGGAACAGGTTTCATAGGCTTTATGTCTTTGTTAGTGAATTTTTATTATTATAGGACTTGAAGGCCTAATATAAATATATTAAAACAAATATATCGGTCATCGTAACCATATATTTGTTTGATGGCTCGAACCCTGTCGACTCCTATTGATCCGTATAAAAGGATTGGGTTCAAACTTAAATTCACTTATTGACCCCTCGCAACCTCCCTAGACGTCATATATGTAGCAATAATATGCTCACTAGGGCCCATGCAGGTCTTGTATTTACCCCTTTAGTGCACCCATATGCATACAAATTATAGTACATGTGCGAGGGGTATTCTTGAAATATTTGTAGATGCCTTATGTCCATCGTATCAATGTTGTGGATATGGTGGCATGGCGTAGTAGCTTCTAAATTGAATTATTCGCTGCTTTTGTATAGGTAGACTGTCGTGCACTACTTGTCTCTTTCTATAGATGGATTGTAGTGTACTAAATAATCTTCTACATTCACTAGTAGAAGTTCATATCTACCATGGTTCTTTTATATTTGTCCACAGACAGCATGTTGAATGTGTAACGGGTCTCAGACAATGTCATTGAACTCTTCTTCTTGTAGGGGATTGATTGTGTCTAATTAGTGGTCCTTCATATTTTTCTCACCTATGTTTTAGTGTTCATAAGGACAGATGTGTATACTTGCAATATAATTGGCCTCAATTATGGGGAGGTTTTCAGATTTGTAGCTTGTCCACTATTGTCATGCATGAGAGAATGGTAAATATATTTGTCAAATGATGCTTGCTACCTCGTGTTATCCATAATAATCATTGAGGATTATTGCATAGTGATTTATAGATAAGGCTCTCACATTTCTTTGAATTTCTATTATTTGTTGCTTGAGGGTACATCATATTTGTAACATATTCATAGTTCTTGCTTACATTTGAGCTGCAAGGTGTTACTACATCCACTTCAATGAGTTGCAATCTCTTATAGGTGGTAGAAGTGTTCGTTCTTCCTTATGTTATAATGGACTGCATGAACACCACGACGCTCGTTGCATGCTTCTTATAGACTTGTTCAAGTTAATCAATTTGTATGAGCCTTTACCATCATTTGTGAGTGAATGATACTAGAAATCACATAACCTTCATTGCCTTTGAACATAGCTTTTAGTCTACAAGGGACTTACATGTGGTTGGCAATTTCAAATATGCTGAATTGTATGTTTGCAAGAGACTTTGTTGAGTTGGTTGCATATAAGTTGATGCTGATTTCTTAGGTAAGTTGCATTTAATGTTGCTTATAGTATATTGTGTGCACTCCTACATCTGTAATGAACAAAAATGTGCCACACTTATTACTAATTTACCTATAGCAACTTGTAGGAGTTATCATGTGTTTTAGATCCTTGTCCTTGCAAGTATTCAAATCGCTTGGAAATCCATAGGCACAAGAGATTCATTATACATGCATCATATCACCATCATCATTTGTATGCAAGTCGATTAACGATCTACTATATTCACTAGTATTTTCATTATAATCTCCTTTGCATGTAGTGGGGGTCATTGTGTGCATTAACATTTGATGTGTTTGCTTGCAAGTATGTCGTCGCATATTCCATAAAATATTCACAAGCATATTATTGCACTTACTTCACCCTCCTTGTATGCATGTCTATAAGGAGGCAACCCACATTATCGTCAAGGGACTTTGTATGTTTACTTATGCAATTGACACAAGTATTACAACCAATCATCATTGTTTTTCCTTTCTTTGTAATGTTTACTTGCTTTAAGTTGCAATTGGAATTTATATCATCAATATTGGAGCTTATCTAACATGAGCTCCTTTGTTCACACATTTGCATTTTGGCTTTAGTAATCAATGTTATCACTTAACATTTATTATGACTTCATGCTCAATTTTTGATATTTGATTATTGTTTGAATTTCAAATTAAGTTATTTGTTGTCCCATTCGAGTTCAAATAGTCCCATGCTATCTTATAGAGTTCAAGTCCTTGCCTGAGTCCAAGTGGCAAACTCAAGTTCTTATTTGAGCTCAAGCACAGTTCAGCTTGAGTCCAAGTCTAGGTCTTCTATAAGTTTCAAATGTTCTTCTTGAGTTCAAACTCAGTTCAAGTTCAAGTTCTACTATTTAGTTCAAGTTTGAGTGTGAGTTCAAATTTGAGTATGTGTTTGAATAAATCCAAATCAAGTCCAAGTATGTTATTGTGTTTACCCAAAATTTTGACAATCTTTTGGCGTCTCCTCCATTTAGGGAAAAACTATGAGAAATTGGGCCTTCCCACCACGCTAAGAAAAGCATGTATGACAGGTGTCCTCAGACGAGGAAACCGCGACCATATTTTTTTGTCCCCCACCACGTTAAAAAAAGTGTGTATGGGTCTTCTGTTTCTGTTACAAAAGAAATAATTATTTCCCAACAAGTGGGTACCTATGGGAATCTCCACTTCATAGTACGCATCACATCGGGTTCCCATCCCATCACACTAAGAAAAGTGTGTATAGGTGGTTTTTCAATGCACCACGAACTCCAGAGAAGGGATTTTAGGTGATCACCCGATTCGTCGAGAGCACTTTGACGAACTTCTTCCCACCACATTAAGAAAAGCGTTTAAAGGTGGTTTTTTTGCATTGTAAACATCAGAAGCGAGTTCTCAGAGTTTTAAGGATCAAAGAGTTACCTTGGCTGTGTGATGCCGGTAGAGTTGGCACACCTATCGAGACAAGCATTTAATTTATAATTAGTGATAAATTAACTATAATTAGTTGTATTTGATCTACAACTAATTTTATTTAATTTAAAATTAATTATAAATTGATAAGATTTAATTTATAATAAATTAAAAAGTAATTATAATTAATTACATTTAATATAGAATTGATTATATTTAATTTAAGATTAATTATAAATTATTTAAATTTAATATATAATTAATTATAAATTAAATACAATTAGTTATATTTTATTTATAACTAATTATATTTTAATTTAAAATTAATTATAGATTAACTCAATTTGATTTGAGATTAATTATAAATTAATTATAATTAATCCCTAATAATAATAATAATAATAATAATAATAATAATAATAATAATAATAATAATAATAATAATAATAATAATAATAATAATAATAATAATAATAATAATAATAATAATAATAATAATAATAATAATAATAATAATAATAATAATAATAATAATAATAATAATAATAATAATTAAGATTAATTATAATTAATCCCAAATAATAATAATAATAATAATAATAATAATAATAATAATAATAATAATAATAATAATAATAATAATAATAATAATAATAATAATAATAATAATAATAATAATAACCATAGTCCACTTGCCTTAACTAAGAAATTACCTTTGAAAAGTGGAGCTGGTTTTGCTTGGACCTAGGTTGGGTTTATACCGGTTTTAAATGGTTCGATCTTCTTAATAGAGAGTAATAGAGTGGGATCGAGTATGCAGGCACAATGGAGGAGTCAGGCAAAAGGAGTTCGATCTTCTTAAGCAGCTTCAGTGAGGTACGGTAATTGATCGGAGCTTGTGGAGGAGGTAGGGGATCTCTCTCTATCTCACTCTCTCTCTCTCTCTATCTCTCTATCTCAACATATGAGTATTGGAGGATGTAGGATCCAAGGGCTTAGAGAATGTGGTAGTGTTCTACTGCTAAGGATGGGAAGAAGTCGCTTGTTTGAGGTCTGAAGGGTTGAAGATCAGAGGTTGGTAACGGGCAACAGTGGTTTTTTCATGGATGGGGGTTCGGTTGGATGGAGGAAGTTGGTCATGGGAGAGAGCAAAAGTGTGAAGGAGAGCTTGTGTAGGGGAGGAATGGAGCATCAAAGGAACCAGAGAACCTTCAACTTTGTTTTCTCGATATTTAATGACGAGAGTGGGATAGAGATCGAGAGCGGGATTTCTACAAGAATCACGGGAGGAGATGTTAGCGGCACTAAGCTACAAGTATGTTGCCAGATTTCTTCTTCTTTTTAGATAGATTTCAGGATTACATGGTTTTTTTATTATTTATGTCAACAAATGCCCCCCAATAAATGTAGTACGCATCTAGAGCAAATCACATTTATTATATGTTGATTCACCCTATGGATCTATAGATATTTGTTCTAGATGTCACATAAGGTATTCCATTTAGTGGATCTCCAAGAGTTTGCTTGGATGTCACACTAAGATTTTCATTTAGTGGATCTCCAAAGGTTTGCTTAGATGTCACACTGAAGTTTTCAATCTGTAGATGTCCAAGAACCTATCTTTGTGCCTTTATGGCTCCTTTGTAATCTTTTGTATAGTTGGTATATTTGCTCTTGGTCAAGTAGAGAATCACATGAGAGTGATAGAGTACTTCGTGCTCAGGTCCATAGAGTATTGATCTATAGATTGATGCTAGTGGATAGCATGTCACCTTTTGCTCTGCTTTTGCACCACCATCACCTTTATTTCTAGCATTTTTTTATCTGCTTGATATTTTTCTTTGCCACTATCACGTAGGGATGTGATATTTCTTCTGTACAATCACTTTTTGTTGATAGCACACTCAATTTATGGAGGATCTTTCATTTTCTCTCCTTTGGTTGTATTTTGGCAAGAATTTTAAATATATTTTTTGGGATCTTGATATGCGGTGCGATGTCGACCCAAATAAATTTTTAAAATGCCCCCAATCTTTAGGAACACTAGTAGATATCATTTAGGATACTTTTTTCGTATCTTTAGCTTAAGTCTTGAGATTCCGATTTCTTCTGCCCTGTGCTTTATGCCATAGACATTTATGGGGAATTACCCAATTTGTCTTAACAAACTTGTCAAGTGATTTTTGTTTTACCTTTGACCCTATGCTTCTTTCTTTGGTGGGCTTGATGAAGGGGTAGATGCCGGTGACCTAAACCACTTAGGTTCATTTTAGGTCAATGGCAAAAAGTCATCAGTCTAGAGCTTTGTGCATAATTGACTTGTTGATGATGGAATCCTCTTAGTTTAGCCTTGAGCTTTACATGAACTTTCAGATTATTTCTTAAATCCTTTGGTTTGTGCTTTGATGGACTTGTTGAAGAAAAATTCCATTGATCCTCACTTTGTGCTTTATGAATTTATTAAAAGGAGTTGCAGGTTTTGGATTCAGTTGATAGTATCAAATATAGATAGTATATTGATCCTTAACCACTTGAGGAGACTTTAATCTGAGTCACTTGAGTTCATAAGATTAGGAGAGCTAGGATTTTATATCTCTTTGTCCTCTGATTGTTGAGATGGGGTTCCTCTATTATGGCCATTCTTAGGGCGTGTTGAGTAGATAGAGCTGCCAGCGATCCGACCATATTTGGACGTATTGTATCCAACCTTTTACGCCCATTCAAACTTCAGACTTAAGCCATGGGAAATGCACTTCCCAATGTTAATTTTATCAAAGTTGGTAGATTTGCAATTCTCCTTTTTATTAAGATTTAGATCCTATATACATTTGATAGTTATTTGCGACTCTTCCTTTCCTTCAGAACTTTAATTCTTTGATCAAGTAGGATAATTTTGTAGACTACGATCACTTGAACTTGTCGAGTTGGATTAGTCGTCGTACTTTCTATAGTCCTTACTGACGAGTTGACGATGTGGGGGTTCCTCTACAATGACCTTTTTTATGGTGTGTTGAGTAGATGGAGCTACCAGTGATTTGATCATATTTGGGCTTATTGGATCCAACCTTTTACACCCACTTGATTCTTAAGCTTCAAGATATTGGAAGACTTCCTTTTCGGCTCAATTTGTTAGAGTGTGTAGCCGCAAAAGTCTCTTTCCTGACTTTCAAATTTTTGTAAATTGGAGAAGGTAATGTCTTGAATTTTCTGAAGATCACTTATATATACTTTGAAAACTAAGATTGTTATATTCTTCAGCATATAATACTATTTGTGTTGATAATTTTATAAATTTATTTAGGGATCTCAGCATACAGCATGATGTCGATCCGAATAAATATTTAAAATGCCCCTAGTCTCATAGGGATATTTTAGGATAGAATAAATTTGAAAATTTGAGATTTTAAATATTTATTTGGGGATCTCAGTGCATAGCATGACATTAATCCAAATAGATATTTAAAATGCCCCTTATCTTACAGGGACATTTTAGATAAGCTTTGTATCTTTGAAATTTTAAATATTTATTTGGGATCTCGGCAGATGGCGTGATATCGACCTGAATAAATGTTTAAAATAACCCTAGTATGATGGAGGATTTTGAAAAGAATTCTTGCTATATAAGAGAATTTCAAAATATAAATATAAGCATGATTTGATAAATATGCATATAATACTTTGATTATTATAAAGTACATTAGACATAAAATTATCATGCATGATACTTCTTTAAATATCGATCATTAATAGGTACCATAGGCATCTGATCGTTTAGGTCGATCAACTGATATGCTCCTCTTTGGTACACCTTCTCGATGATGAGGGGCCTTCCCAATTGGATACAAATTTGCCACCAATTCTTCGGTGTGGGATGATTGATATTCTCAGCACCAGTACCAATTCTCCTTCTTGAATGCCTGAGGATGCATCATATGATTATAAGATTTTTCCATTCTTCCTTCATAGATTTCTAAGTTTTGTTGAGCTTTTGCTCTGAGTTCATCAAGTGTGTCGAGCTCTTCCATTCTTAGGCGAGCATTTTTCTCTTGAATGAGATTTTTCTGAATTTCTACCCGGAGTGATGGTAGTCAACTTCTAGTGGTAATACTGCTTCAACCCCGAACACTAGTGAATAAGGAGTGGCTTTGGTTAACATTTTGTAGGTTATATGGTACGCCCATAGTGCTTCTGTCATCTATACCACTCTCTTTTATTCTTGATGAGGATCTTCTTCAATAATTTCACCAATATCTTGTTAGAGGCTTCTACTAAGCTTTTTGCTCTTGGGTTGTATATGGATGAATACCGTCAATCAATTTTGTGCCGATCAATAAACTTATAAATTTTTGTACTTTTGAATGCAATACCGTTGCTTGAGATTATGTGGCTTGGAACATCAAATATGTAGAAAATGTTATGGGTAAAGAAATTGATCACATGCTCGAATATGACTTCTTTAAAGGGAGTCGCTTCTGTCCACTTAGAATTGTAGTCTATTATTACTAGAATAAAGTAGTGTCCCGCTGATGATGGCAGATCTATTGGCTCGATCATATCAGTGCCCTAACATTCAAATGGCCTGGACATTATTATTGGGTGCAATGGATTTGGTTGTTGATGTATAACATCACCGTGGATATGACACTCATGACACATCTTAGCATGATTAATACAATCCATTACCATTGTCGGCTAATAGTAATCCATTATTCTTATTTTAGCATCTATTTTAGGACTTGACTGATGTGAACCACAAAGTCCTTCATGAACTTCTACTATTACTTTATCAGCTTCCTTGGTCTCTAGGAACCTTAGCCATATTTGATCAAAAGCTCGTCTATATAATGTGTCATTGGAAAATGCATACTATAATGCTCTCTTCCAAATTTGCATGACAAGAGATTTGCCTGTTGGGAGTTTACTTTCTTTGAAGTAGTCGATGAAGAGTTGCCTCTAATCACCTTTTACTTCAACATCTAAGTAATGCAACCACGATTATGAAGCCTGACTAGATTTATATCTCTTGGTCATATGATATCCTTTTCGATAATTTTTCATAATGATCTGATGGAGAGGTTGAGGGTAAATTGGGGTTTTATCCTATTGACTTGGAATTCCCTCTGCCTTTGGGAATTATAACAGAGCGGGCTCCAAGATCCGACAGTTGTAAACTCTGAAGAATATAGGCTTCCCCTCATTGGTGTTTGCCATCTCCTTGGCCAATTTGGCTAAACAATCTACTTTGGCATTCTGTCTGCATGGAACTTGGGTTATTTTAATATTTGGCATTAGTTTCAGAAAGATCATGGGATCATCGGTGATAATGGACCAATTCAACTTTGCCAACCTTCTAAATGCTGAGGACCAAATTTATAACAAGTTGGGAATCACCAAAGATTTGGAGATTTTGGATTATGGCATCAATCACAATCTCTAGCCCTATTATGAGAGCTTCATACTCAGCCTCATTATTGGTCTGAGGTTTAGTCAAACTGAATGAAAACCTTATTATGCCTCCCTTAGGTGCTATAAAAATTAGACCGATGCCGGCATAGACCCTTACAATATTTGGAGGTTGGGCAGGCTTAATCGATGATGCACCGTCGAAGTATATCTCCCAGAATGGTAATTTCTCCTCTTTCTCGACCTGCATGATTTGTTCATTAGGAAAATCATCATTGAGTGGAGAGTCTGCCGGGATAGGATGTGCGGCGAGAAAATATTCCAAGGCTTTCCCTTTCACTTCCTTCTATGGCATATATATGATATCAAACTATAGTAGTATCCATACCCTCCTAGCTAAATAACCTGTCAATGCTGGCCTTATCATCAAGAACTTTAGCAGATCGATCTTTGATATAAATGTAACTTTGTGATAGAGCATGTAGTGGCGGAGTTTCTGAACTACATAAAGTAATGCTAGGCAATGCATCTCAATTGGAGAATAGCAGATCTTTGCTCCGATCAACCACTGATTGATGTAGTATAGTACATTCTCCTTGTCTTTTTTATTGTATTAGGCCAATAATGCTCCGAGGGACTCTTCTAGGGCTTTTGTGTATAGTATAAGAGGCTTCCCTGAAATTGGAGCCGTAAGAATAAGAGGGTTTAACAAGTATCTTTTAATATTATCAAATGCTTCCTATCATTCTTCATCCCATTTGAAGAAGACATCTTTTTTCAATAATTTTGAGAATGGCTTGCACCTACCCGATAAATTCGATATGAACCGCCGAATGAAAGTCAATTGTTCTTGAAAGTAGGAAAGTTTCCAAAGATTCTTTAGAGGTGGCATCTCTGTGATCACTTTGATCTTATTGGGGTCGATCTTAATACCTCGATGATGAATAATACACCCTAAGAATTTACCGGAGCAGACCCTAAAAGCACATTTGAGAGGGTTTATCTTTAGATCAAACTTTTTGATCCTTTCAAATACAATCCTTAAGTCATCTAGTTGATCTCTTTGATCCATAATCTTGACCACAAGGTCGTCCACATAGCACTCGACCTTTTTATGTATTAATTCATAAAAAATATGAGTCATTGCCTGTTGATAGGTGGCACTAGCATTCTTCAGGCCAAAGGGTATGACCATATCACAAAAAATGTCGATGGGCGTTCTGAATGATGAGTGCTTTTTTATCCTCATGCGCCATTCTAATTTGATTATATCCTGATGATCCATCAATGAAGGAGAACATGTCGTTGTTGGACGTGTTGTCCACCAGGAGTTCGAATACAGGGAGTGAAAAGTCATCTTTTGAAAATGCCTTGTAGAGGTTCTGAAAGTCGATACAGATATGAATATGTCCATTCTTGTTTTTAACAGGGATAATATTGGTGATCTAGTTGGCATATTTTTTTTCTCAGATGAATCCCTCATCTATAAGCTTCTTGGTTTATGCAGTCTCTTATTCTTTAATCTCCAATCATATTCTCCTTAGAGCTTGTTTTATAGGTATTTGGTCATGCTTGATGGCTAACTTGTGAACTACCACATCAGGTGAATAAGACAGGCATCTTAGCATATGTCAAGGCAAAGCAATCCCTGAATTCACAAAGAAGTTCTTTTATTTCTTCTAACTGTTCTTCTTGTAAAAGGGAGCTAATGAAGGTTAGGCGAAGATCCTCCTTAGTTCCTAAGTTAACTTCTTTTAGCTCATCCATAGTGGCTGCCTGTTCACCATTTTTAAGTTCTTTTGGTACAAGCTTGGACTTTATGGGTTTATCATCATAATATCTACTTCATACATCTCCTTAGTGCCAACGTTAACAGATTCAACTTCTCTACATGTGATGGCTCGGCAAGTCTCTTTTTGGAGGAATTTTTGCTTGACGAATCTGATACCCTTATATGCAGCTATATCCTTTTGTTGTAATGGATGAGAATTCCTTCCATACTAGAGGCCTAGACTTGTACAAAGTTATCATTTGGTGGTAGGAATATTGTTTTGCTTTTATAGCATTCTCTGAATACTTTTGGTATTAAACCTAGGTAGCTTCATAGGTTGAAACTCTTCAGAATCAAGAAGCATACAATAATAGTCATTATTATTCTCTTTGCGTATTCCAATAAAATATAGTACATTCCCTAGCATGGTCCCATTTTTATGGGGAGGAAGATAAAGGGTGGCAAGTTCTTCAATCCTATGCACCTTATACGGAATGGTTTCCTTGAAGTTTGTATGGGGATACATGTGACTATGAGTATGCTATCTGAAATTGATAGGCTTTCTATTTTTCTAGAGAACAAACTTTGCACCATTTTTATATAAATAGAGTCATATTCATAATCATCATTTGAATATTCAACCTCCCTACTCCATTCATTTGTCGACTACCATACTCTCTGAGATTTGGCAAGATTAATATCATCTATATCCGTGTCACTCCCAAGATAAGATACATGTTTCTTTTCTTTGGGAATGGTCGATGCTTTGGGAAGAATTGGCGTTACCTTCTTTCTCCCCACACGCTTTGTCTCATCTTCATGTTTAGGTCGTTATGTAGCTTTTGAGTTTGATGCTTTAGGCTCGAGAGAACTTGAAGACTTTTGCTTCTTTGGCATGAAGTATCTTGCATCTTCATATATTATTACTTCATGAACTGTAAAGGTTTAAATGTTATCAGAGATCCTAAATTCCTCTTCATCTATAAGATATTTCACATACTAGTGTAATATTAATGGGATAACACCATTTTCATGAAACTAGGGACGACATATTAGTATCTTAAATGAAGTATTTGCATCAATCACATGGAATTTAACCTATGTATGGAGCTCTCCAAATATAAGAAGGAGAATAAATGATCTAAGGGTCTTCTACCCTTTTTTGTTGAAATCATGCACCATCAGCTTATTTGGCCTGAGGTGTTCCACCTCAAAACAGAGGGATATCAGTGATTTTAAGCTTATTAGATTTATGGAAGATTTGGGATCGATCAGGATTCGACTGATGATCAGCTTATCGCTCTCTGCAGTAACATACAAAGGACAGTTATGGTCATAGTCCCAAGCATCATGTCCTCTTTGGAGAAGGTAATGAATGGCTCATTACAAGCTTATAGAACATCAATCAAATTATGTTCAGCAAAATACACTTTGTATCTTTCAGGATCTTTGAGAGCCTGAATCAAAGTTTCCTGAATGTCTTTAGATATTAATAAGGCATCGTATATGTTGAGCTGTGCAGGTATTTTCCTTAGATGGGATAAGATATTATAATCTATCCCCTTTGATGAAGTATTCTTTTTCTTAGGATCTTCAATGATAATATCATCATTGATTACTATCTCTTTTTCCTTATCTTTGTTGGAGACCTTATTTTTCGATGGAGGCGGCATTATCTTGCCGCTTCTCAACTACACTTGAGTAATTTCCTTTAGTTCAGGGTCATTTAATGGAACATTTTCTTCCGAATCAACCATTGTTATGTCTAAGGATTAATCTATTGATTCAGAGTCATCACCCAAGTTTACATGTCCCATCTGTAACGCTATGTCGGGGTCTGACTCATCTATCTTTAGAAAATATAGATCCTTCTCTGAACTGTAATCCATTAGTGACACCATCTTACAAAATTCAGAGGATACATCTTCAGTGCATTCTTCTTTTATCGGTGTATTTAGGACCACTGAGAAATCCCAACATATTTTTACTAAAAGAGAGTCTTCATCATCCTCTTTGGATTTATATATTTTATTCTCTGACATGAAGTTAGTGAGCTTAATAGGTCGCCTCATAATCTGATAATATTCTTCCAAAATGTCAAGAACCCATTGAATTGATGTATTTTTCTCTTTGGGCTTTTTTAGTTTGGTCTTCTTCTTGGAGGGCTTCACCATTCTAGATTTCAATATGCTAGCTTGGTTGAAGAATTGTTTAGAAGAAGATGCTTGTGTCGTAGGAGGAGCTTTCAAGTTTAACACTGGCTCCATAGGAGATTTCCACTCTACCCCTGGAACTCCTTCGAGCTGTTTCAATATTTTCATAATTTTCTTAGAGATCATAGTCTCCCATTATTCTTCTTGTGCTGGTTTCTTTTTGTTTCTTCTTTCTTCAACCGAGGGTATGGAGGAAGTCGTAACTACCCGGGTTAATTCTTTTCTAAGATTAGTCAACACATTATCTTACAATGTGAGCTCCCCATTTTGATATTTTACTCGATGGTATAGGTAATAATTTGGGTCGTCAATGTATTTTGACTCTTCGGCCCTCTTGTATTCTGGCAGTTCCAAGCCAACTTTCAACGCCTGTCGAAATAACTTGGCGACACTTTCCCTCTTGAATGAATATTCTTTATTCATCTTTTATTGGAGGGAGGGCAACATTATATCACTACTTCCTATTATTTTTCTTAGATGTTCTCCACCACCTAGATAAGTTTATGGCTTATCATTCCCCGTAAGTATCAGCTTCAGTTGGGGGTTATGGTTATACACCTGATTTGGCTTTCTTCATACTATATTGGCTACTTGCCCTAGTCTATATTATAAACAACATGTTTCCCCTTATTAGCTTTCGAGAAAAATGTGGAGTCGGCCTCACCTCTTATAGCACTTGAGGTTTTAGCCATATTGGGCTTATAAAAGTGACTTTCTGGTTTGAACAAATTCAGTTTCTCAAACTTGGCCACCCTATCCTACATGTCTTAAAATGTGATGATTATGGCCATGCATAGGAAGGGTTGCATTTTATCATCAACGTTTCCTATTAATAACCATACAACATGCTCTTCTTTGAGCTGCTGCTCATATTTCATGCTCAAATTTCACCAGCGAGTGATATATTTTGTTACTGATTTATCCCTTCTCCTTTTCTTAGAGCGAGGTCAGCGATCTTTATCTTCTTAGTTTTACTAGAAAATATCTTCATGAATATAATTTCTAATTCTATGAAGTTCTTCAAAAAATTATTTGGCAATTAAGTATACCATTCGAAAGCAGTTGTTGTTAAACTGCTGACAAATTATCAAAAGAGTAAGGCATTGTTGCCCCCTGTGTTCCAACAAGTAGCTTTAAACAGTGTAAGGTGCTACCGAGGATTTTTTTTTTCCATTAAAAGTATTGAATTTTGGTACAAAATATCCGTTCGGATATGACACCTGATCATACAATGGGATATGGGCGACCCTTGCCCACAAACTTTTATGCTTGATCAACGGCTAGGATAGCCTTGATATTCTTTATAATTATCCCTTTGAGCTACGCAGTAGTCACAGGCTCAGAGGTACTAGCAATATTCTGAGGAGTAGGTTAGCGGGTGATATTATGGACTACATTATCACCTTCAGGAGTGCCCTATACTCTTGAGGCTTGAGGAATTTGGAAGTTTGGAGGATCAGCAGAAGGATTAGGCACAACACCAACAACGACAGTCCTCTGCATCATTTGCATCATTGCCCCCATCTGAGCCATCATCTAAGTCATGTTCTCATTCAACTGAGAGATTTCCCTATCTTTTACCTTCATTTATCATCTCATTTGTTGTCGTATATTGGAAAGCATGGTGTTCTCATCATTAAAAAAATTTTCCTCCATTTCCTCTTGTCCTTGGGAATGGACACTTCTGCCAGTAGCGGACCCATCTTTGTGGTGACGCTATTATACCTATCTAGGTGACAGTTTTTAACGATCTTCATCTTCATCATTATCATAATCAGTGCCATCATCGATTTCTATATGTGTCACCATATAAACCACTTCCATATCTATGGTGTCATTTATTTCATCCATTTCTTCTTCTAAATATTCTTCAATATTTTCTTCTATATTCTCTTCTTTCCCAAGTTTTCTTCTTCCTCTTCTAATACTCGGATCTCCAAATGGAAACACCACTGGATTTTGGTTCCTGGTCTAGCAAGAAAACTTCTTCGACCTGCAGTCAAAATTAGCTAACTCTTTGGGTGGAGTTAGTAAGTGATGAGATCCCTTAGAGGATTCTCCAAGGTGTCAACCGTCGGAATGTACATCATCGTGGGCCTTCCTTGGGACCCATTTCTGATGATGTTTATTTTTGGGGACGGATCTCCAAGAAGCATCACCCGATGTCACACCTATATCAGTTCTTTTTTCTTCTTCTCTATGAGGCTTTGACCTCCAAATTTCATTTCTTTTTTGCCAGGACCTTTCGACAGTGGATCGCTGAACCCAAAATTCAGTTTTCATGCACCGTTGATCACCACGTGAGACATATCCTCTTTATTTTCTCTCCACCGTAATAGATAAGCGTTATCTTGGTGGAGTTCTTCTGGCCTCGACCATCAGTGGCTATTGGTATCTTCTCTTTTTAAGTTCTTTCTCTTTCACAGTCTTCAGGACTTTGTAGACATGGGCCGAGAGAGTTTCGGGCTCCTTCCTCTTTTGAGGAGCTGGAACTTTAGGCTGCTGGTCCCAAAATGATTTTATCAGCTCAGTAGTGGAGTTGTTTCTCTTCACCCATTTTAAATTCGCAAATCCATTCCGGGTATGAATGGTTGCTTCTGGCCCCCGGGCCAGTAGATTGGATGGGTGAACAGTGAGTTGTTACTGCTGAGCTTGAATCTCAGCATTCATCTTTCTCCTTTATCTCCTCGTAAGCCTTCCTCCAGATGAGGAGGCCTCAACATCATTCTTCCAGGGCATAAATAACATGGTCAGCAAGGTTGGGGTGTTTATAGCAACCACAAAAATTCTCCCACCAGTCACAACTCTCTTGGTGGCTGGGGTTTCTTACTGTGAAAGCCGTTCAAACACAAAGACCCTCTCATGAGGTTTTTTAGTAGCAGGTCGTGGAACTAGCAGATGCAAACGATGTGGGGTAGCTTCAGTATAGTGGGTCTTCCTAGCATGCCTTTCAAGGTTTGTGCTACCCATGGGAATGGCGACAGTCATTATAGGGATTGCAGGGAAGTCAAGACTAACAAATTAGATGGTAGCTATAACCTTCCTATTCTTGATGATAGTGTTTGCCAATTGAATTCTTGAAACTTGTCCTTGTTGGAAAATCATTAAAGTATTTTATAGATCCATCTACATGAATGAAAGGTAAGAGTTAGTAATCAGAGTCTGATACATCTCCCTACACTTTCAGAATGCAGAGACTTACGCATAATAATGAATAAAACAAATAAATATTAGCAAGCAATTAAAATAATATAAATTTAAAGCTCTACTAAATATACTATCTCAATGAATATATGAATGATCATTTTTTAAAAATTTAGAGTTTTTTTTTATTCTTTAAATGATCATATTGAAAATGTTTTAAACTGTAAGCTCAAATTAATTTTTGCTGCTACTATAGTGTTGAGATGACTAGCCAAAGATGGAAAGAGAAATAAAACCCCAGTTGAGTCACCAGAAATCTATGGGCTCCAAAAAAATTGGCCCCATCCTTTGCTTGTTTTTCATTTTTTCTTCTTTTCAAGGTAGTTTTAACGGAATTAAGTTTCGGGATAAATTTTGGGAATGCATATGGGCGCAAATAAGACAGTATCTAGAGATTTCACCATCATTTTGCGAGGACTTTATGATCTGAGTTCTTGTTTCTTATAGGCGCAAGACCTTATAATTAATTACCCCTTCCGATAATGAGGGAGAACTTTCGATTAAGGCTAGTAATCAATTAGATACATAAAATATGTAGTACATGGCATATAGTAGTAGCATAGGTTTGGATTTTGAAAATGGTTAGAAAATTGATTGATATTTAAAATTGAAGATTACATCATCTTGCACTTAAAGCATATGGTGGGGGAATGGATGATGAACCTGATCAAGATTTCATGCTTTCATCATCCTGTGCCGTCATGGCCCCTGGTCTACTTAATCAGATCTAACCTGATAGAAGGATCCTTATTAACAGCATGAGTTGCTTCATCCAAGGATACCTTATAAACCTGGGGTGAATGTTTGCTTAAGGGGATAAATTTTAATCTACCTTAGCTAACAAAAGTCTTTATGCCCTATTGATGATATCCTATTGATTCATATCTCAAGGATTTAATGCCACTAAGGAGCATATTGTCTTTGGCCATAATTGATATTTTGTGTGCCATTTGGCAGCAAAACCACTCGGTTTAGAGAGCCCTGGGTCATAATCGTTTATCATGCAGTGCCATTTGGTGGAAAAACAACAAGTTAGAGGACACGTACCACGTGCTTAATGCTAGGACATTATTTGAGAATGGATTTTAATGATATTTTTGACCAGACATTAACTCTTTGTGAGCCGAAGTATTTTTTAATATGTCCACCTCGATAAACTATTACGGAGGGTGGATGGATTTTGTACTTTAAGTATTTCATGGTTGGATTTCAATTTTAAATATTCGGATTTGGGTTTTTAAGATTTTGGGATTTTTGGATCTTTGGTATTTAGATGACATTTTGAATTATTTGGAATAGACCTCTCCGGTTGAATTTGTATTCAACACGACCATAATTGGGGTGTTAGGGGTCATTTGAAAATATTTATGTTTTGAACCTTATCGACCTTATCAACTTGCTGATAGGGGATCAAGTTTCATAGGCTTTATGCCTTTATTAGTGGATTCTCTTAATTGTAAGTCTTAAAGGCCTAATATGAATGTATAAAATAAATATCCTGGTAGACTTTACGACCGCATATTTATTTAATGGTTCATGCCATATCGACTCCTATTTACCCGCATAGAAGGATCGGGCTTGGACTTGAATTCACTTACAAACTCGTGAAACATCCCTACACGTCATGTGTGTACCAATAACACTCTTGTTGGGGGCCCATACGGGTGTTTGGGGACTTTTTATAATTATTTACTAAACCTTGATCACTCATATCTACCTGCTTAAGAGAATCGGGTTTCGTAGGCTTTATACATTTGTTAGTGAATTCTCATTATTATATACCTTGAATGCCTAATATGAATGTATTAAAATAAATATATCGGTCACCATAAATATATATTTGTTTGATGGTTTGAACCCTGTCAACTCCTATTGATCTGTATAGAAGGATCGGGTTCAAACTTGAATTCTCTTATTAACCCGCCCTGTATCCCTAGACATCATGTATATACTAATAAAATGCTCGTCGGGACCCATGCAGGTCTTATATTTACCCCTTTAATGTACCCATGTGCATACAAATTATGGTACATGTGCAAGGGATATTCTTGGAATATTTGTAGACGCCTTCTGTCCTATTATATGAATGTTGCGGATCTGGTGGTGTGGTATTGCATCTTCTAAATTTAATTATTCGCTGCTTTGTATAGGTAGACTGTCATGCACTACTTGTCTCTTATTATAAGTGGATTGTAGTGTACTAACTAATCTCCTGCTTTTACTAGTAGAAGTTGTTATCTATCATGGTTCTTTTATATTTGTCCATAGACAATATGTTGAATGCATGATGGGTCTCTAACAGTGTCATTGAACTCTTCTTCTTGTCGGTGATTGATTGTGTCTAATTGGTGGGCCTTCATATTTGCCCGCCTATATTTCGACGTCTATAAGGATCGATGTGTATACTTGCAAGATAATTGGCCTTAGTCATAGGGAGGTTCTCATATGTGTAGCTTTTCCACTATTATCATGCATGAGAGAATGGGTACTCTGTTTGTTAGTTGATGCTTGCTACCTCGTGTTATCCATAACATTCATTGAGCACTATTGCATGGTGATTTGTAGACGAGGCTCTCACTTCTCTTTTAATTTCTATTATTTTTTGCTTGCGGGTACATTATGTTTATAATAGATTCAAAGTTTTTGCTTACATTTGAACTACAATATGTTACTAAACCAACTTTGGTGAGTTGTAATCTCTTGTAGGTGGTAGAAGCATTCGTTCTTCCTTATATTGTAATGGACTGCATGAACACCTTGACACTCATTTCATGCTTCTTATAGATTTGTTCAAGCCAATCAATTTGGATGAACCTTTACCATCATTTGTGAGTGAATGATACTAGAAATCACAGGACCTTCATTGCCTTTGAACACATCTTTTAGTCTACAAGGGACTTACATGTGGATGTTAATTTCAAATATGCTGCATTGTATATGTTTGCAGGAGACTTTATTGTGGTGGTTGCATATAAGTTGATGCTGATTGTTTAGGTAAGTTGCATTCAATGTTACTTTTAGTATATTGTGCGCACTCCTACATTTGTAATGAACAAAAATGCGCCACACTTATTGTTAATTTCGTTATAGCAACTTGTAGGAGTTCTCATGTGTTGTAGATCCTTGTCCTTGCAAATATTCAAATCACATGGATATCTATATGCACAGGAGATTCATCATACATGCATCATATCGCCATCATCATTTGTATGCAAGCTGATTAACGATCTACTATATTCATTAGTATTTTCATTAGAAGCTCCTTTGCATGTAGAGGGAGTCGTTGTGTAGATTATCGTTTGATGTGTTTTCTTGCAAGTATGCCGTCGCATCTTCCATACATTATTCACAAGCATATTATTGCACTTAATTCACCCTCCTTGTATACATGACTATAATGTGTCAACCCACATTATCGTCAAGAGACTTTATATGTTTACTTATACAACTTACACAAGTATTATAACCAATCATCATTGTTCTTCCTTGTTTTTGAAAGTTTGTTAGGGATGTTAAGACCTTAAGAACTAGCCCGAGGCTAACCAAGAGGGGGGGGGGGGGGGGGGGGCGGGGGGGGGGGGGGGGTGAATTGGTATTTTTTTAAAAAAATTTCTTTATATAAAGAACTACAAAACTCAAAACCAAATCACCACAGAAATCAAAGTGCAAAACTGAATAAATGCGGAAGCAAAACAAAGAAAGATCACACCGAATTTATAGTGGTTCGGTCAATCCTTAACATACGTCTACTCCTCGGAGGCACCCTCCGAGTATTGCACTAACTAAGTGTCTCTCCTTTAGCTCCCACAGCTAGGCGGAGAAGCCTTTACAATAGACTCCTTTTCACCAACCCCGGTGTGGCAGAGAACTGACTCCTTTTGCTTCCTCCTGAAGTGGGCAGAGAACCCAGACCTTTTGCTGAAGTAGACCTCCCAAGAACCTCCCAAGGATGAAGGACGAAGAATAGAGACAATGACTTGGAACCTTGCTTGGAGCAACCTTTGTGAACCCTCTCACAAACTCCCCCTCACAAGTTCCTCCCCCCCTCTTTCTCTCTCTCCCTCTCCCAAGGCTCTCTCAAGTCAAGACATCAGCACTCAAGGTCTTAAGCATAAGATAATTTGGGTCCTTTAAATAGAATTTCAAGAACTTACTTTATCATACAGGATGATAGGAATATTGTAAGGCTGATTGATACAATCACATCGGCCGGGCCGATCGCAGAATCGGCCGGGACGATGTCCTGGACGATTGACATCCGCTAAACTCTATTATATCAGGTCGGCTAGCAGTCAGGTAAAGTAAAGATTCAATCATCTCCCTATACTTCTTCTGATCAATTGATTTTCCATTTGGGTCCTTATCTAATTGAATTTCTGAGGTTATGGGATTATTAATTGGCTTGGCTTTGTCCATTTCATATTTCTTCAAGATTTTCTTTATGTACTTTGTTTGGCTAAAAAAAGTTGCATCATTTAATTATCTAATGCTAAACCCCAAAAAGTTTGACAATTCTCCCATCATACTCATCTCAAACTCCTTACTCATTATTTTAGAAAAATCATCACAAAATTATTTATCAGAAGATCCAAAAATTATATCTTTAATATAGATTTGAATAATGAGTAAATCATCTCCTACTTTCCTCAGGAAAAGGGTGGTGTCTACACTCCCCTTACCAAACTCCCTTTCTAGTAAGAATGTGCTAAGCCTCTCATACCAAGCTCTGGGTGCCTGCTTTAATCCATATAAGGCCTTTTTTAATTTCAAAATATGATTTGAAAATTGGGAACTTTCAAAACCTGGGGGTTGTTCTACAAACACATCCCCTTTTTTCCCCATTTAAAATGGCACTCTTAACGTCCATTTGGAAAAGCTTAAATCCCTTATAACAGGCAAAGGCTAATAGCACTCTAATGACTTCCAATCTAGCTACAGGGGAAGAAGTCTCCTCAAAATCTATCCATTCTATTTGGTTATACCCCTTGGCCACTAATCTTACCTTATTCCTAACCATCACTCCTTAATTAATCATTTTATTCTTAAAGACCCACTTAGTTCCAACTACACTTTGTCCCTTAGGTCTTTCTACAAGCTCCCAAACATCATTTCTAACAAACTGGTTCAACTCCTCCTGCATGGCTAAGATCCAAAACTCTTCAGTAAGGGCTTGGTTTATGTTGGTGGGTTCAGTCATTGAGATAAAGGCAGAGTGGCTCACTTCCTTCCTAAGTCCATGTCTAGTCCTAACTCCATCAAAAGGGTATCCTAAAATCAGATCTTTAGGGTGACTCGAAGAGTATCTCCAATCTCTAGGCAAAGTGTGTGAAGGTTCAACCCTTTCCTCCAGATCTACATTTCCTACTTCTTGGGTAACCTCTCCTACTTCTTTAGTGTTCTGGTGCTCTACCCCCTTCTCCAAGTTTTCTAATCCAGTGGCAATCTCTCCATCATCATCATCCTCAACTCTAGGCTTTCTAGGATTAGAATCATAAAACTACATGTGTAGTATCTTCCACCACCAAAGTCCTCTTATTAAACACCCTGAAAGACTTCCCAGCATTAGAATATCCTAAGAACACTCCATCAGATTTTGGGTCAAATTTTTCTAAGTGAGATTTGTTATTATTGTGAATGAAAACCTTACAACCAAAGACATGAAGGTGCGAGAGATTGGGTGTCCTACCCTTAAGGATCTCATAGGGTGTCTTATCTAATTTGGCTCTAACATTCACCCTATTCAACACATAAAAAGCTGTGTTAACCACTTCAGCCCAAAAGTATTTCGGAAGTGAATACTTAGTAAGCATGACTCTAGTGGCTTCTACTAAGGTCTGATTCTTTCTTTCAACTATCCCATTCTACTGAGGGGTCCTAGGAGCTGAGAAGTTGTGGCTAATCCCTTTGTCTCACAAAAATCTCCAAATCTTTTATTTTCAAACTCTCCCCCATGGTCACTATGAATGGTCAAGATCTGACAACCTAGCTTTTTCTGAATCAATGTAAAGAAGACTCTAAACTCATCAAATGACTCATTTTTGTGTGACATAAATCTAATTAAAGTAAACCTCGAGTAGTCATTGACAATCACAAAATCATAGACTTTCCATCCCAAACTGGCAGTGCTAACGGGTCCAAAAAAATCCATGTGAAGGACTTCTAAAGGTCTAGTGGTGCTAATGTCCTTAATAGAGTGAAAGTGAAGTGGATTTGCTTCCCTAATCAGCAGGCATCACAAAGGTGTTCTTTTGAAAACTTAAGCTTGGGAACACCTCTAACTAGGTCTTTTTAGATCACTTTCTGAAGGGTTTTCATACTGGCATGATATAATCTACAGTGCCACAACTATGAATCATCAATAGTATTTTTTAAGTAAAATAAAACAGCACATTAAATGTTATTTAAATTAAGCATGTAAATATTATTGATCTGTTTTTCCTGAAAAACAGTGTTATTATTTATGCTCATAATGCTTGAATTGCAAAAAATTTTATGATGAAGCCCTTATCGCAAAGCTAACTGATGCCGAGCAAGTTGTGTTTCAGTGCATCTACAAGCAAAACATTTTCAATCAGAAGTTTCTTGGAATAACCAATTATACCTCCTCCTACCACCTTCTCGGTGGTGTTGTCTCCAAGAGTCACCTTGCCTCCTATCCTGGTCTGCAGCACTATGAATTGACTGGCATCGCCAGTCATATATCGAGAGCATCCGTTGTCCAGGTACCACATGATCTCATGAGGCCTTTTGTGAGAGCTTGCCCGCAAAATTATCAAATGTCAGATTTAGGAACTCAAACATGTTTGAGTTTCTTCTTATGGAAAGTAGAATGCAATGCATGCTGTGGATCATGTAACTTGGGTCTCCAAACCCAATGTGGGCTATAGTGAGCGGCGCAAGTGTGTGCTATGTGTCCTAGCATGCCACATGAAAAACATCTAACTCCAGGAAAAGGATGCACTAATCTACTACTATGGTGATGCTTTTTTTGCGGTGTATGGAATGAAGATTTTTTATTTTCAAAGGTTTTTGAATTTTCTAATTTTTATATTCTTTTTCTAACTCAGAATTGGATAATTTTAAAGAATCATGAGAATCAGATAACTCAGCATGCTTTTTATTTAATCCATCAAACTCATCAAGTAAAGCCATGTGATTTTATGATTCTTCTGCTTCTTTCTTATAAAACTCTTAAATTGCCTTGTGATTAAAGCAACATCATCTCTTTCGTACTTAGATGAATCATTGTCAAAATCGTTCACCTTACGTTCAACCATTTTCTCCTTCTTTCTTTCACCTGCATCAAGATTTATTTGGTTCACCCCTTGCTCATAAGCAATGAGTGAACCAAGTAAGTTATCGATCGAATATGTATTTAAATCTTTAGATTCAGATATTGTAGTAATTTTTGCATCAAAGGAGGAAGG
>NW_021321769.1:11872-74107 GCF_001605985.2 Dendrobium catenatum | reverse complement strand
ACCCGCTGTATTTTGGGCTCCCGCACGTGCATTTTTTTAAATCCTTGACGAGCCGAACAACATCTCATCACCTTTTGGATATATTTCAAATACCTAGCAATATCGAGGAAATACCAAGTTGTACCTAGTTTTTTCTAGCAATACCGAGCAAATACCTAGCAATACCGAGCAAATCCCTAGCAATACCGAGCAAATCCTGAGCAAATACTGAGTTGTACCGAGTTGTACTGAGTTTTTTCTTGCAATACCGAGCAAATACCTAGCAATACCGAGCAAATCTCTAGCAATACCGAGCAAATCCTGAGCAAATACCAAGTTGTACCGAGTTGTAAAAAACTCGGTACAACTCGGTATTTGCATGGTATTGGTCTTCACAGAGCGGTATTTCTCATTTTTACAAAGCAATACCTAGCAAATACCGAGATACCGAGAAAATCGCAAACATAGCATTTCCGGGTTCCGCTCCGGGTCAAGTCGTCGGGCCACGCGGTTTAGAGTAAGAGCACATGGCGACATGTTATTGGCGGCCGAACGTAGCTCTACGTCAGGTCAAAGGACGTAATAATTGTTCCAGTAGGAGCCTTATCATATCCTTCCGCCTGCAAAGAGAGGAGAGAAGCTCGACCCTTAGCTTTCCATGTCTTCCAATATCTGTGTTTCCTCTCTCTAACATAGCTTCTCTGTCCCCTTCCACGACCGTACAAGAAGAATTTTCCCTTTATTCCCTTATCTCCCTTCTTCTTTATTCTAAAGAACCATGTTTATTTGCTTAAAGGTTCCTCCGCTATGGTTGCCAGGGGCAACGATGTCTTCCATTGCATGGCGAGGAACTCGAGGGGTTAGTCGCTATTCATGAGCTTTGCCATTTCCTCTCCAAACTCGGAGCTTAGTGAGGAGGCATTGAAGGGGCTCAACAGCTTCAAGGGCTCTTCCTTTCTAGATGAAGTCGAAGAGTATTAGTTCAATGAAGAGAATACAGAGGGGGATAAGGATGAGCTCCATGTTTCTAGGAAAGGCTTGTCAGAATAGCTTGTCAATATTCTCCAACAAAAAAAAAAAAAACAAGTGAAATCGTTCATACCGGGTTAACGGATCAGGTCTGGTTGACCCAGATATAAATCAGGTTGGGTTCAGGTCTTCGTTTTCAAACAACTTTTAAAAAAGGGCCCTATTCGAGTCGTCTCAAATATTGACGGGTCAATTTTGATTTCAATCCAAAATCGATACGAAGAAACATTTTGGCACTCTACTTGCATAAAGAGGATTGGCATTAATAAAAAAAAATTTGTTCTTTTTTTTTTATTTGCTCTCTTTACTTTCTTTATTATTTGTTATTATTTAGTTAAATTTTCATTGACATAAAATTCTTTATTTGCTTAACCGTTGAAATATACTACATATATTACACTCTGATAGCTTGGTAAGCAAAATAAATATAACAATTAAAATTTATATAAAATTAAGATTAATACAAACCTATATGTGTTAAATTGAATGAACAAATAATAATAAATTTTAATTTTAAAGTCATCTTAATAAACTATGAAAATTATCTAATTTAATACTTCATTTTGAACATAAATGCTATACACTTAAGCACAAACTATTGCTTTCAAGATTAAATAAGTTTAGGAAAAAGGAGTTCTTAGATTAAGTTATGAAAATCATTATAAATTCCGAATAGAATTAATGAACTTATCACAATCCTTACATTATTTAAATTTAGGATTAATTCAAGAAAGAAAATAACCAGTTATTCAAAATCATTACTTTTGTCCTCATATAAGTTTAAAAAGAAACACATGAAACAAAATAAAGATCAAAAGAAAGAAAGGTAAAGAAAAATGAGTATGCCAAATATAAGAAGTTAGTATCTCATGCAGCTGCAATCTTGAAGGATTCTAATACTCAAGTTAAGTAAGAGAGTGTAATTAAACTAATATATATGAAGGTTTACAAATGAATTTCAAACTTAGCTAAGATACAAAAAATTCTAAATGATGCATTATTCATGCCTAAGATAATTAGACTTTACAAATACATTATAATAGATCAGCTCAATTTAGATATTAACAAGCATGATTTATTAGGAAGATTATTCATAATTGTTTAAATTAAAATTGCTACACTTTGATCATTACAATTTATATCTAAATAATAGAGTATTGACTTAAGTTTTAATTAATTTTAAACTGCCAAATTTTTTATTTGGAATAATGAAAAAATAAAAGAAAATACAATTGTTTGAGGGCAAAATATATCTTATGCTTAAATGAAAATTATGTTGTATTTTATTTTGTTAATTTCCAATAAAGATGTGTGTTTTAGTTGATGTTGTGCAAGAATATCTCATGGAGAAAGAAAAATTAACAAATTTATAACTAGCACCACAGTGCTACAACATCTTCAACACCCAAAGCTAGTTTTCAACATTAGAACACTGGAGTCTCTAAATATTTTCACTAAAGTCAGTGCCTTAAAGATCAAAGTACAATGACACAATGCCAGTGCTAAAAATTGAACTTTATAGTGTTAGAGTCTTTGGCAAAATTGTAAATAATTTAGTGCCAAAGCACTGGACTATGGAATGCCACAACACCAGGAAGGACAATCAAGCACCACAGTTCTCATCTTTGCAGCACCATGGCAGAATAGTTAAGAAAGGAAATATTATACTAACTCAACCAAAAGTTAGATCGATTTAGTCATTTGCAATGTAGGGTTAGCCAATGCTACAGTATAATAGCTGCAAGTTGCATCATATTCAAATGTCACAGAGCTACCTCATTGAGTGTTGCTGTACATGAGTCCATTTTTAGATTAACTATAAATAGTTTTTATGTTTTTTTTTTTGTGAGGGCTTTTTAGTGAAGTGTAGAGGAGTGTTTGAGAGAGACTTGGGAATAGTGAGATATATTATCTAGAGTGGTTGGTCAACATTGTAGTGAAAAAATAATTAATTGGATAGGAAAGAAGTGTGGAGAGTAAATTTATAAGGGGAGATTCACTTTGGGAAGTGTCCATCTGCAGGATATGGCTAGGATTCCTCATTGCAGATGATAATTTTTTCATCTTTTCTACTTGCACATTCTTTCTTAAGCAAGTAATTAAATTTGTGTTGTTTAATTTTTATTATATGGCTCGCTAAAGTCATATGATGTAAAAATCTTTATAATTTTTTAAGTAGGCAATTGTGTTTTAAAATACGAATATTTGTTTTCAATATCTCCTACTCTTCGTTTAATTTATATTATGGTCAAGTATAAAATTAACATCTTGTGTGATACATTGCCTTTGTGGGGGAATATTTAAACAATTAGGACAATTAATAAAGAATGTTTGCATGCCAAGACATAGGTTATTTAGTATTTTAGGTTCTATAGGGATTTAATAATTGTGGGAAGGCCTATACCTTCCTTTATATCCTTACAAGCTTAACAGAGATCTAACGATTCATATGCTCTAATTCATAACTAATATAGAGGATTTTGTTTAAGAAAAGCCTAGGACATTCACTGTCATTAGAAAAAAAACACTTTAATTACTAGTATCTTCACTATTTTCTAATTTTTTCCTTAAAGATATAGATTACCCCATAATTTCATTTCATTAGAAAATAATATAGTTTGAGTAAATAGTATTACAATATTTATGTGTAACATAGTATTTCCTCATGAGATTGACACTCTCGTACACTTTTTCACTTGATCGTCACAAACACTTGCATTTTAATTTAGGTTATATCTAAGAAAAAATAAACTAAACATTTACTCCAATTAGTAATATACACAAAGACATTCCCATACTTATTAAGTTCTATCAAAGAATTCATCCATACCACTCTTAAGGGCAGCGCCCACTCACCAATAATAGTTATCTACATAAACAAGGTAACCGTCCAATTAAAAACATTCCCAATTTTATATTTATAGGAAGAATATACTTTAGAAGCCCTTGGTTACACATTCCTAAGCTAACTTAATTCTCAGTTTGTTGTTATTTCCATATAAGTGAACTAGCCTCTCAGACTTTAGTGTTTGAATAATACATATATTAGCTCACCCTTGCATCTAGATGACTCGCGTCACATACTAGATCTTGAAGACTTGCCCAAGACACTCACTTATAATGACTTACCCAAGGAACATATTTATGATAAAGGACCCACACTTAAGGTGGAGATCCACACATATGTCAACTAGCTAATATATGTTTCTATATTTGTTATGCCATATATCATTTTCTTATTTTTTATGTTTATCTTTTCTTGTTTCCTTCTGTGAGTTATAACTAAGGGGTGAATAGGTACATTTTTTAGATAATTTTCTTCATCTAGCTCTCCATACACATTCATACCTAACTTAATTTCCTTCCATAACTTATGAGTTACCTAGTTGTAAGTTAAAGTGTCAATCATGGATAAATTTCAAACAAAAAAGACTACATACAAATTTTCTCGTATGGAACATTTATTTTACTAAGGAAGGATTGCAAAGTAAAAGGAATATATTCTATAATAATTACAATGCATTAAAAATATTTTCCCTTCAATCTACCTTATTGAACTATTTAATCTTAAAAATTTATTTTGAGAAGCCAATTCCATTTTCTCATGATAGATAATTTTTTACATAAATTTTCTTCTCTCAAAAATTATTGGGAAGCTATGATTTTTCTTCCCCCACCACAATGGTTGTTCAAGCTATTATTTTTTTACTTTGTAAGGTAATTTATTCATCAGTTTTGTATCAGTACTAAATATATAACTACAAAAATATTGAATGATATCCTTTTCAAAGGTTCCTTATACATTTTGTGTACCAATGACCTAAAAGTTAAATAGAGGGTGTTAACCCTCGTTGAACTATCCCTATGCACCCCAAGAGGGAAAGGGGTGAATTGGTTATTTAAAATTTTTTAAACCACAATGAAATTTTTTTTGAAGATTTTAATAAAATGAATTAAATAATATAATCACCTGATATAAAAGAAAAAAAATAACAATCATAATGACAATGATAATTTAAATAAATTAATCTAAAATCAACATTAACATTTTCAACAAGTATTTTAAAGAGAATAAATTGCAGAAAAATAAAGTGCAAAAAAAAAAAAAAATGCAAAAATGAAATAAGAATGAGAACATCAAAATTTTAGAGTGGTTTGATCAAACAATGACCTTCATGCACTCTCCAAAGTCCTCCACTATGAGTATTGCACTATATCTTAGTCTCTCCTTAGCCAAAACAGCAAGGCGGAGAAGCCCTTGAAATAATCGCTTTGAGGAACTAGGTGCGATTGAGAATCGAGATGTTTTTCACCCTCCTAATGAGGCAGAGAACCCTGGAAGCTTTTTTCGCCTTCCTGGTGAAGGCAGTGAACTTGGAAGCTCTTTTCACCCTCCTTGTGAAGGAAACAAACATAGATGCTTTTATACCCTCCTAATGAAGGTAGAGTATATTGCAATCCTTTTTCACCCTCCTAGTGAATGAAGAGAACCCCGACCTTTGACCTTAAAGCTTTTTTTCCCATAGTAGCCTCCGAGATCCACAGAGCCCTATAGAGAAATCAAGGTGTAGCTTTCTTGGAGTGACCTTATGAAAACCCTCACACTACTTCTTCCTCTCACAAAACTCACCTTCTCCTTCTCCACTCTCCAAGATCTCTCACAACTCTTTCCCATAATTTGATCAACAACAAAATATTTCTCTCTTGAAAATAATGAAGAAAAGCTTTACATATAAGGTCATTAAAAACCCTAAATTTTTAATTAAGCTAAAATTGATCGCATAATATGATTTTTGATAATACAATGTGATTAGTTAAAAATCTATATTATATTTAGTACGATGGAATAGTCACAGGATGAACTATTCATAATATATACTGATCATATAGTACGTTCTAAATATCATAAAGTACAATTAGTTCAAATATCTTCTTATTATATAAGAAGATTGCTAGGATAAATGAAAATTATCTCTACCTATTGGCTAGTACGATTGACATCATACTATATAATTAGTTAAAAATTAAGGTTTCATCTAGGATGATCTCTGGGATGAAAATTTTTTATACAATATAATCCATATCATATAATACAATTAATTAAATTAATTAAGCCTTGATTTGATTGACAAACCATAGGGATTAAATTATGTATGTTCTCAAATATTGTACTGTACGAATGGCATCATATAGGTTGATTAGTTCAAAAAACAAAAATCAAAATCCTTACTTAGCTTTGATTGGTGGCTAGGGTTTATATTTTAAACAAAATATTCAGTACGATCTGGCTCATTTAGTATAATTATTTTAAAAAAATTATAAAATCAGTTTTTTAAAATTATTTTAATAACAACTAATCCTACAATACTATTTTAAACATATAGTATAATTAGTTCAAAAATTAAAACTTATTTTCTCAATCCCTTTTGTGTGTGTACGGTCGCCAACATAACATACACCTCTTACAAGACTCAAACTCAAAAAATTAGAAATGGATAAATAAAGACTATATGAAAACACAAACCATAGAGAAAATAGAAGAAAATAGACCATAATCAACTCGAGACTTTTTTTTTTTAAATTATGTTTCCTTTTTCTATTTAAAAAATGAAAGCCTATATGAAAACACAAACCATAGAGAAAATAAAATGATTATAGAAAATGAAAAACTACAATTAACCATCTACTCCCACTTCTGACATCAACAAATAAGAGAGAAAAAAATAATACACTTACAATAAAGACTACAAGGACTCCAACAAAATAAATAATTTTAGAAGTAGGATCCTTGATTAGGTGTTGGGGCTTTTAAATAGTGGCAAATAGTGTCAAATTATTCACTAAACCACACCATGCTAATCTCATGCTACCGCTGAATGTGGCTATCCAATTTAGACTCTACTCGATCAAAGTGTTATATTTACATCTCATAGGAATAAGGTTGGTATTTTCGTGCTGGTGCTGATGCTGGGACTTATATAGATACTTATGCTGGTTGATCTCCCATTTATCAAATTTTAGCTCTCCTTTGGGCTAGTCTCTATGTTGATGATGAAAGAAGAAATGGAAAGAGCCATAAGAGTAGAAAATATAGAATTTATCTACTAGTGTGGGATACGTAAAGTGATATTTTTGGTCTAACACATAGGCAATCAGATTACCGAGTGTAATGTAATACTTATGATAACATGAGCAAATAGAAGTGAGGTTGTGTAATTAAGAAATGATCATTTGAGATTCTTTAAAAACATTGCCAAACATAATGAAGTAGGTGAGTTTAGAAAAGAGAGGCATGATATTTACCCTATCTCCAACTTTAAAAATATTAGATGTCCGGAGAACATGCTGGATGATACTATCATTTAGCTTTAGTGGTTGGAAAAGTAGATGGTGTTGATTTAGAAGAGCATTCCTAATGACTAGATTAACAAAGGTCCATTCATAGTCATCCCTAAATGAGAGGTTATGGGGTTGAACTCTATCAGTGGATTAGTTGATGTATTCAACAAAATATTGTATAGCAATTTTTACTGGTTGCATGTAGACATAGAAATCATGGTAAAAAAATTTATAGATACTCATAGACTATAAAAAAGTTCATAAAGTAGTTTAAAATTAAAGGGAAGGTAAGGTTGAGAAGGAATTATAGAGTGCAAGTAGTAAAGAGATCCATTACATGATAGCTAAGAATTGACTTGTCATGAATGTGGGCTATGATAAACAGCTTCATCTTCGACTGTTTGAAAGCTATCATCAAATGGACAATGGGAGGAACTACCTTGGAGTAGTTGATGAGCTTCCTTACTAGTGACCATCAAGAAAATTGAATGTATGAATGCAAGTTGAAAATAGGAATAGAAGGATGGTGTGATTGAAACTTTAGAAATCTCTCCTTACTTATAGATTTTTAGAAAATAATATAATATGTTTGAGGTTAAACAGTACAATCAGAAGATTCAATTCATCTGGATTATATGTCAAAAAGTGGTCAATTTGTATAGTACAAGTATAATCAGAATAGTATTTAATGATCATTATAAAAAATGATCATTCCATGGAGCCAGCGGTTCGACCTTTGAGAAAAAGGTTCATATAGTACAAACATGTGTTTATACAGTACAATTAGGTAGATCATACAGTACGATCATAAATCATTGGTTAAATAAAAATCGTTGAAATCTTAGACAGGGAGGATGTGCTAAGTTAGCTAAATCGTAAAGTACAAATGTGGGCAATTTTTAAAATTTATTTTTAATATGATGTGTGTGACTAGAGAATACCTTATATTAAGCGACTGACATTGACTATTTAACAATCATAAATAAAAAATAACAATTCAGAAACATAGAGAAGACTCTAATGAACTGGTGGCTAATATATATATATATATATATATATATATATGCTTGCTATGAGAGGGCTTGATAAGATTCTTTAAGATGTATATAGTGCTAGTATTGTCACATATAATTTGAGTAGTGCCAACAGAGAGTCCAAGGTTAAGGATTTGCTGCTTTAGCCACAGTACTAGAGCAATATACCTTCAAAGAGTAATTTATTATGCCTTAGTGGTGGATAGGACTACAAAGTTTTATTTTATATTATACTAAAAAATCTAAGGATTGACCTATAAATTATTAGATTTTGGAGGTACTTTTTCTATCAATCCTATATCATGCAAAGTTTGAATTTGAATATCTTATGATTTCAAATGAGGACCTATATCTAGGGTACCAAAACCTATATTTTAAATTCTTAGAAGATATTTAAGGATTCACTTAAATATTATCATATGAGATTCCTTCGAATATACTTGGAATCTAGTACAAAAAATTAATACTAAATATAATATCAAGTCTACTAGCAGTCAAATATAAAACTGATCATATTATACCCTATACTTCATCTGGTATACAAACTTTCCACTTGCATTTATGTCTAATTTAATGGGGAGCTCATGGGCATATTAATTACTTTACCACTTTCCATCTCATACTACTTTAGAATATCCCTAATATATTTACTTCATCATAGAAAAGTTCCATTATCCATTTGTTTTTCACTAAAACTAAGGAAATAAATTAGCTCTCCCGTCATACTCATTTCAAATTCTCTACTTATGGATTCTAAAAGTTCTTTACAAAAATGTTCATTTATTGATCCAAATAATATACCATATACCATATACCACAAATTATAAATGAAGTCTGTATTTTTATTTTTTTGAGTCTGAGAGTGTGTGATTGTAATTGAGTAACCATGCACACTCACACAGGGGGAGTGTTTAAAATTTTTAATTTTTTAAAATATTTGTACTGTATGATTTAATTTCATACGAGATGATTTATTCAGTTATTTCCGCCTACGAGCAGTTAGACAAATTATGCAAAGAAAATTTTTCTAAGTCTTTTTCGTACTGTATGAAGTGATTTGTATAGATGACATCTAGAGTATGAAAATAAAGGGTTCCTTTTCATCTCAACGAATCTCAATTTTTCTGAACTGATAATACTGTACGATGCCTTATTCGTACATACAACATCCATAGTATAAAAATGTGGGGAACCTTTTCATCCCAACGAATGCCAAATTGTTTTGAACGGATCATACTTGATAATGTCTTATTCATATAGACGATGTCCATAGTATGAAATTGTGGGGAACCTTTTCATCCCGACGAATTAGAAAAATTTTCTTAATAGTTTGTATAGTACGAACATGGTTTGTACTGGTTGATTATCATGTACAAAAATATTTTATACAGGTTCATAAGTAATAGTTTTGGAAATGTTCGTATGTAAGAATTATGATCATACTATACGATCGTATACGCTCAAAATGCCAATTTTCATTTCTAGATGGTTTTTCATGTCTTTTATATAAAAAGTCCTTAGAAAATGACTTGGATGTCCTATTCTTTATATTTTCTTTGAGAGTAAGTGAAAGAGAAATTTGGGAGAGTGTTTGAGAGAGAGTTCTTTCAAGTGGAGTGTGAAGGGTTCACAAGGTTACTGAAATATAAAAATCTTTTTTGAATTTTGGTTACTTCTCTTCCTTTCATCTTTCTAGTTGCTCGAGAGAAGATCCTTAAAGAAGATCCAGTACTTTACCAACACTTAGAGGGTGTGAAAGGATGACGGTACTCTATTGACACTTGGAGGGTATAAAAGAATGATGGTACTCTGCCGCCACTTAGAGGGTGTGAAAGGATGATAGTACTCTGCCTACACATGAAGGGTGTGAAAGGATGATGATACTCTATCGCACCTGTGATTGGTGGAAGAGGGGAAAATTGTAAAGGCTTCTCCGCTTTTTTGTGGGGAAAAAGGAGAGTCACTTCGGTAATAGTGCAATACCTAAAGAGGGAGTATTCAGGGAGTGGATGTAGGTCTTGTTGGACTGAACCACTATAAATATTTATGTTCATTTTTATTTCCGTACTTTCAATTTTTAATATTTAGTAATTGTGGTTAAAAAGCTTGTTTGAAAAAGAAAATTCAAGTTGTAATAATTATTAAATAGTTTTCTATTAAAATTCAAGAGGGAAGTTTTAAAATCACCAATTCACCCCCCCCCTCTTGGTTAGCCTTAGTATATTTGCATAGGTTTAACAACCTATCCTAAATTTACAATATGTAAAAGTAATATAGTGACAAGGTAAATAACCCTAAAAGATAAGAATGAGAGTATCCATGCTAGATGCTTATTTCCTCTAGGTATATTAGAGCGCCCCCAAAGGAAAAGAACCTACTAGTATAGGAAAATAGTCATTCAAAGTTATAATTCAATAAGTTAATTTAATAGAAATAATGGAGAAACCCAAAATCATCCATAAAAAAAAGATTGAGATCCATTGTAACTAGTATTAACAGGATTAAAAATCATAGAAGAGAAGCAGATAGAGGAAAATATAGATAAAGATCCCCTTAAAGAGGCAGCATCCCCATCAGATTAGAAAATAGTGTAATAACAAAAATTAAAATAGAAAGAACCATCCACATAGTAAGACTGGACCAATCAGCCCCCCTTCAACCACCACATACAATAATTATTACTCATGTCAGGGCCTAGCCAAGTAAGAAAACAACAGAAACTCAAAAAAAAAAAAAAAAAAAAAAAAAAAAAAAAAAAAAAGAGCAAAGCCTAAACAAGAGTTTTAATTTTTTTTTGTAATTCTCCAAAAATAACTTAACTAATTTGAAATAAAAGCTAGTGATTAAAACTTGATTGCAATAATGATATTGTAATTATAAATCAGACAACAAAGTTCTAAAATTAAATTCTCACCAAATAATTATAACAATTATAAGATGCAAAAAAAAAAAAAATGTAGTAAATTGAAAAAGCACACCAGAGATTAAAAGTGGTTTTGTCACTTGACCTACATTCACTCCCTGGAGTCCACTCTTGGAATTCCACTACTCAAAAGTAATTCTCCTTTTGTACCCACAGCAAGGTGGAGAAGCCTTTGCACAAACTCACTTTCACCTTCACCAAGGTGGAAGAGAACCTTCTCATTTTTCTCCCTCTTGGAGAAGGCAGAGGACTTTTGAGGATGTTGAACTTGATGGCTCTCCCCATAGAGATCTCCCACAAGATTTACCTGGGCCACAGGAGGAGCAAGCGTGCAGCTGGCATAGAGGAACCGTATGATCCCCTCACACTCCTCCCTCACATACTTACCTTCTCCTTCCTCTGACAAGCCCTAAATCCTCTCAAGAGTTCCCTTCCTTTGTCATGTTCCTCTCTCCCTTTTCTAAAGACAAGAGCATTACCTAAATATCAGGCTTCAAAAAACCCTAAAAATTTCAATTTAGTCATTTTTTATCGTATAGTACAATCACATATCATATAGTATGCAGTTAAATGTAACTTTCATCCTGGTATGAAGGAGTACAAATAGGCAACAATTCTTAAATACATCGTACAGTATGATACAAATATCATCCAGAATAATGTGGTTAGCTTTTTTTATTTGTGTACATGACAAACGCTAGGATGACTAAAATTTATCTCAGTTGATTATATGGTATTATCCAACTCATACAATATGATGTGGTAAAATTTTAAGGTCTTATGATATGATGTATATATCATACAATACGATTAGTTTAAAAGTAAAGGTTTCATTTGGCATGATACTGGGATGATTAAAAATAGCCTCGGTTCATCATACGGTATGAATCAGGTCTTATAGTATGATTACCTATCACTAATTAAACCTTAATTTGATTGACTAATCATGGGGTTAATTTTAGAAAATATTCAAATATTCATATAATACAATTGGATAGTACAATATGAATAGTTCAAATTTTAAAGATTAAACACTTGCTAAAATTAATCTAGCTGCTAGGGTTTTAGATTGAAAATGAATTATACAGTATAATGGTGATTTGTACAGTATGATTAGTTCATAAAAGATAGCCATTGAGCCATTTTGTTTTGTACAGTATAATTAGAATTATACAGTACGATTTACAAAAATAAAAAATAAATATTTTCCCTTAAAAAAAACTCTCCCGCTATGTGTGTGCATGGTTACTCAGTTTGTATACACTTTTTAGGGCTAGACTCCAAGAATAAAGAAATAAAAAGAATATAAAATTATAAAATCCTTCACATCCTATCCTACCCAGTCTCAAGTCTTCTATTGTCTTGAGTAGTGTGTGGTCTCCCTATAATGTTAATACTCACATATAAGAGTAGCTTTCAAAGTATTTAATGAAGAATAGGATAATTCAATTATCATCATAAAAATCTTAGACTAGGGGTCATGGACTGCAATAATCTCCCCCTTTTGATGATATCAAATAGTTTTGTTGATAGACATGATAATATATATATATATATATATATATATATATATATTTAAACATCAATAAAAACATTAATAGAAAAATATGAACAAAAACATGCATTTCATTTTAAGATAAACATTAAAATAGAAAATATGATATACAACATGAAAGCATACTTACTAAAGATAGATAAACTTCTCCCCCTTTTGACATCACCAAAAAAAGGAGTACCAAGGAAAAAAAAGAACTTAAAACACTTAAGATAGTGATTTAGTAGAAGATGAGGATCCTGATTAGTTGGTGGTGAAGGTGGCTGAATGAAGTGATGGATGGACATGAATTGATGATCAATTAAAGCAAATCTTCCCCAAACCATCGCATGTCCTCTTCGTGCTGTTGGTGTTGTTCCTGGATATGAGAGTCAAGCCAGGTTTCTAGTTGGTCAAGTCTTTAAATAATGTTATCATAAGGGTATGCAAGTGCAGGTCCTCTTTGTGGAGCAATCTTTTTGGTGGAGCAGGTTCTCCTGCTAGAGCAGCCTTCCCTTATTCATCAAAATCCAGCTTATCACAGGCCTTGGCCCGATGAAACAAGATACGAAAGGAGACATTCATATAGAAAATAGGAATATTATCGCGTTCACAAGGATAGGTTAACTAGTATTTATTGTGAAGAATGTATCCTACAAGATAGATAAGGGCTAAATTGAGTTTCGTGCGTGTGCTAGAAAGGCAAATTTGGTTCATGTTCTTGATATAGTCAATAATTAAATCAGCTTCATTAAATTTAATATTGGACATGATTAAGTATTTGACAACATATAAGATTGGGGTCATGGGTATCCTATCTCCAACTTTAGGTATTATGGGTGTCCTAAGAATGTGTTAGATGATGCGAACATTTTAAGTAAAGGACTATACAAGAGGTTGGTGTTGGTTCAAAGCAACATTTCTAAGAACCAAATTGACGGAACTCCAGTCAAAGTTTTTGTTATAAAAGAGTGGGCTCGAGGTCCTTCAGTAGTAAGCTTGATATATTGAGCGAGGTCTACTTTGGTGATTTCTATATTTTATAGTAGACAAATGAAGTGAGGATCAAGTTGTCTATATTTATCCTCAAGTTGGTAATGAATACATAGAAGAGCTCAGAATTGAATGAAAAGGCCAGGGTGAGAAGAAATTGGAAGGTAGTGGAAGCAAAGAGGTTCATCATCTCAAAGTTAAGGGCTGCTTCATTTAGCATGTGAGAAGGAGTGATTTTGCATACTTTGAATTTATGGTAGGCATCCTCATCTTTTGCAGATAGAAAATGATCATCATGAAAACAAGAGGAAGAGGAGTTTCTCAGGATGATTTGGCCTCGTGTACTTGAGCTCTCCATTGAGTAGAAACAAGTGAAGATGAATGTATTGAGGAGAGGTTAAGTGAAATGAGCATGGTTCCCCTACCATTTATATAATATTTGATTGTTCCTACAACATGATCGAGGAACATGCAGTACGATCAGGCAATTATTTCGTCTAGATGATCGATTGGGAAAAAAGTAATTAAATGGTACAATACGATCTATATTGTACAATATGATATAAAGGAAATAAGTTCATTTGGAGAGGTCATTAGTATGAACTTTGATGAAAAGTATCGTACAGTATGAATGGGTATTTGTATAGTATGAAGGGCAATACTATCGTATCGATTGAGTTTAATTCATCCCTATTAATTTATATATATCAATCGTACAGTATGAAGGAATATATTATACAATACGTAGGATAATTACATCACACCGAATGATTTGAATGCATGGACACATGTATCATATAATACAAGAAGGATCATATAGTATGATATGCAGACTAGAAATTAAATCTGGAACATTGGTTAAATAGAGGGTTGTGATATGTGCATTTTGTAAAAATTGTACAGTACGAAAGTGAATCATACAGTATAATGGGGACAAAAAATTGGTCATTTTAGGAATTCAATGAGATGAGTGTGTAAAGATTAGGAAACACCTTAGACTTTTTTTTGTTATATATATATTTTTTAAATCAAGCATGAATGTTTATGACGCCTAGTTTTGTCCTCAAGGTGCTAAAGGTGTTATAAGCTAGGGGTTTCATGAATATGTATACCAATTTATCTCTTATAGCTATATGGTGCAATTCTATATCTCCTTTGGCTACATGATATCTTATGAAGTGATGTCTAATGCCTATATATTTTGTTCGTGAGTGTTGAATTAGATTTTTGGATATACAAATTACACTAGTTTTGCAAACATAATTAGGATGGTTCCTATGAGTATCCAAGATCTAGAAGTTATTAATTCAACCATAGCACTTATGCAACATAACTTCCTACTGCTATATATTCTACCTCGGTCATAGAATGGGATACTAAATTTTGCTTCTTATTGGACCAAGAAATTAAGGATTATTATATGAATTGATAGGTTCTAGAGGTGCTTTTCATATTTACCCTACATCCTGTAAAATCAAAATCTAAGCACCCTAAGATTTCAAAGGAGGTGTTGTGCCTAAGATACCAAATTCCTATGTTTGGAGTGCCTAGTAAATATCTAAGGATTCTCTTGATCGCAGTCAAGTGAGATTCTTTAAGGTCAACTTGGAATCAGGCACATAGGCACACACTAAATATTATGTCTGGTCTACTGTAGTTAAATAGAGGAGAGATCTAATTATTCATCTATATTTTTTTTGGTCAACTGATTTTTTATTTAGATCTTTGTCTAGTTGAATTGTAGAACTCATGGGAGTGTTCATGGCCTTAGCATTGTCCATTTGATATTTTTTTAGAATATCTTTGATGTATTTGGTTTGGTTAAGGAATATTTCATCTTCCATATATTTTACACTAAACTTAAGAAAATAATTTTTCTCTCCCATCATACTCATTACTTATTTTTTTTTGAGAATTCAACACATATGGTTTTAATTAAAGATTTAAATAAGATGTCATATACATAAATCTGAATAATGATAATTTTATATTTACCCTTTATAGAAAAAGGGTGGGGTCTACACTACCCTTAACAAATCCTCTCACTAGTAAGAATGAGCTAAGTCTTTCATATTAAGCTCTAGGTGCTTGATTTAACCCATATAGTGCCTTTTTTTAATTTGAATACATGATTTAAAAATTGTGATTTTCCAAATCCAGGGGATTGCTTAACATAAACATGCTCTTTGATTATCCCATTTAGAAAAGCATTCTGAATATCCATTTAATATAATTTAAAACCCTTAGAGCAAGTAAAGGCTAAGAGAATAGTTATGGCTTTTATTCTAGCTATTGGGGCAAAGGTTTTTTCAAAGTCTATGCCCTCAATCTGGTTATACCCTTTAGCCACTAGTCTGACCTTATTTCTTACTATGGTTCCTGAGTCATTCACCTTAATTTTAAAGACCCACTTTGTTTCCACTATACTCTGCTCTTTAGGTCTCTTGACTAATTCCCATACAATATTCTTAGTAAATTGGTTCAATTCTTCTTACATTGCTAGGATCCAATATTCATCTCCTAAAGCTTGATCTATACTCATGGGTATTATCATAGAGATAAATGCAGAATGAATAACCTCCTTCCTCTGTTCATGCCTAGTTCTCAAACCTTCCAATGGGTAGCATAAGATTAATTCTTTAGGAGTACTTGAAGAATATCTCCAATCTTTACGAAATTCTTCTTGAGAGTCTCCCTTTTCTCCCATGGTCATAGTTTCTACTTCCTGAATGGACTCTACCTCATCTTATTCAAATTTAGGTTTAGAGGGTTTATCTAATTCATCAAATACTACATGGGTGGACTCTTCTACTACTAGGGTCCTCTTATTGAATATTCTATAGGCCTTACCTACATATGAATAATCTAAGAAGACACCCTCATCGGCCTTAGGATTAAATTTTTCTAAGAGAGATTTTACATTGATTAAGATAAAATAATTACAACCAAAGACATGCAAGTGCAAAACATTCGGTGTCTAACCCTTAAGGAGTTCATAGGGTATTTTGTTCAACTTTGACCTAATGTCCACCCTATTTAGGACATAACATGCATTTTTCATTGCTTCTGCCAAAAAATATCCAGGAAGAGTATACTTAGCTAATATTACTCTTGTAGCTTCTACCAAGATTTTATTCCTTCTCTCGGCTATCCCATTTTTTTAAGGGTTCTAGAGACAGAGAAGTTATGTTCTATTCCTATCTCTTGATAGAAGGATTCAAATCTTTCATTTTGAAACTCTTCGCCATGATCACTATGGATTGTTAGAATTTTGCATCCTAATTTTTGTTGAATCCAAGTGGAGAAAGTTTTAAATTCCTCAAACTACTCATTCTTATGTGCAAGGAATCTTACCGAAGTAAATCTAGAGAAGTCATGTACAATCAGAAATCCATAATTTTCCCACCTAGGCTAGTTGTGCTAACGGGACCAAATAGGTCCATGTGAAGGATTCCCAGTGGCCTAGATGTATTCACATCCTTGTTTGAATGAAATGATGATTTTATATGTTTCCTAGTTGACAGGCATCACATAGATGTTCTTTAGTGAAGCCTAACTTAGGTATGCCTCTAACTAGTTTTTTCTAAGTGATATTCCTAAATGTTTTTATGCTAGCATTGCATAATCTCCTATACCATAGCCAGAAGTCATCCATTTTTATTTTTAAACACAATGAATTTGAATTTTTAATACAGTTAAATTCTAACATGTAAATATTATTTATTCATTTTCCTTCTAATACAAGTTTATCATTTAAGCTAATCAAGCATTTATCAGAAAGAAATTTTATGTCAAATCCTTTGTCACATAATTGACTATTGCTCAATAGATTATGCTTTAAACCATCAACTAATAAAATATTTTCAATTAATTTTTTTTTAGAATTTCAAAGAATACCTAAACCCACCAATTTTCTGGTGGTGTTGTCCCTTAAAGTCACCTTGCCTCTAACCCTAGTTTCTAGTGTAATGAACTTCTTCATGTCTCTAGTCATATGTCTTGAGTAGACACTATCCAGGTACCACATGCTCTCACTAGGTCTTTTATAAGAGCACCCCTACAAGGTCATTCAAAGGATAGATTTGGGAACTCAAGTGAGTTTGGGTTCCTCCTTATGCTTATATGAATGAGATGTATGCATGCTATACTATGTTGAATGAAATTTAGGTCTCCACACTAGGTGTATCCTATGGTGAATTGTATAAGTGAGGCTATGTAACCTAGCATGCCACAAGAGAAGCACCTAACACAGGGAAATGGGTTCACAAACCTATATGAGTGGTGACGCCTCTTCTTAAACTCTTTACTAACTTCATATTCATTTGCTGTCACTTTCACTTTTAATCGATATTCATTACTATATATTTTTCGTGTAAGTTCATTTAATTTCTTAAACTCCTTTTCTAACTTAATATGTAAAAAGCAAATAACTTTCTGTATTTTCGAAAAAAAAAAAGACTTTCCCTTTACAAGCAACAGTCACTCTCCTCTCTGACGCAAGTATTCTTCGTCTCCGGCAATGAAGACCCACGTGACCTCAGGAGCTATGCAGTAGTTCTTTATTTCCCCACGAGCCAAGCTTGAGCTCAACTCGAGTTCAACCTCATGATTTGGCTAACGAGTCAAGCTCAAGTTAGTAAACCTTGCAATCATTTTTCTTTAAATTGAAAGGGTTTAGTTCTCACACTTCATTCTCTTTAAAAGTCTTTTCAATCGTCTGTTCCCTTTAATCTTTCTATGGTAAGCTCAAGCAAGAGGGTTAGGCACGCTAAGTAACTGACTAGGGGACCTTCCTCTAGGAATGCTAATGAAAAATTTTTGTCCAAAGAAAATGAGGAATCCTTTCCTAGGTACGTGACCCAGAAAGACTTAGTTAGAGGTGTCCCCAAGCTTAAATTTTCAAAAGACTACCTTTGTGATGCCTGCCAATTAGGAAAGCAAGTCCATTCCTCTTTTCACTCAATTAAGGACATTAGCACCTCTAGACCTTTAGAAGTCCTTCACATGGATTTGTTTGGACCCATTAGCACTGCCATCTTAGGAGGAAAAGTCTATGGATTTGTGATTGTTGATGACTACTCGAGTTTTACTTGGATTAGTTTTTTGTCCGATAAGAATGAGTCTTTTGATGAGTTTAGAGACTTCTTCACTTGGATTCAGAAAAAGCTAGGTTATGCGATCTTGAACATCATTAGTGACCATGGGGGAGAGTTTAAAAATAAGAGATTTGGAGTCTTTTGTGAGGACAAGGGAATTAGTCACAACTTATCAGCTCCTAGGATCCCTTAGCAGAATGGGGTAGCTGAAAGAATGAACTGATACTTAGTTGAAGCCGTTAGAGCCATGCTTGCTGAGTATTCACTTCCAAAATACTTTTGGACTGAAGCAGTAAACACAGCTTTTATGTGTTGAATAGGGTGAATGTTAGAGCCAAACATGATAAGACACCTTATGAGATCCTTAAGGGTAGGACACCCAATCTTTCCCACCTTCATGTCTTTGGTTGTAAGGTTTTTATTCGTAATAATGAGAAGTCACACTTAGGAAAATTTGATCCAAAATCTGATGGAGTGTTCTTGGGATATTCTAGTGTGGGGAAATCCTTTAGGGTGTTCAATAAGAGGACTTTGGTGGTAGAGGAGACTACCCATATAGTGTTTGATGAATCTGATCCTAAGAAGAGTAGAGTTGAGGATGAAGATTGTTGCAACCCATGACCCCGAGTTTGAGATTTTGATGATGATAAATAATGTCGTTTGAATTATCTATTCATTGAATATTATTTTATTTACTATTATCCGTGAGTACTAACATTTCAGGAAGATCAAAAGCTGCTCAGGATGACAGATAGACTTAAGAATGGGTAGATTAGGAGTACGAGTCTGCAATGTATTTTGTTGTTTATTTTATTTTTATTTTCTTGAGTCTGGCCATAAAATGCATAAAAGTCTGAACAACCATGCACACACACAGGGGGAGAGTGTTTTTAAATAAAAAATTTTAGAGTTTTTCTTTCTCTGTAGATCATATTATACGATGTTATTTCATTCCGTACGATCAGAGCTTTATAGGATGATTATGTGAATAGATCATACCGTACGAATGTAATCGTACTGTACGATATGTTCTAATCCAAAACCCTAGCTGTCGTTTCAATTTAAGTAAGTTATTTTACGCCGCTCGTACTATACGAACACCTTCGTACTGTACAATTTATTTTAAATACTTACTTAATTTAACCCGTGATTAGTGCAAGAAATTCGGGCTTAATTAAAATTTGAACATCATACTGTACGAATCCATTCGTACAATATGATGAATAGAGACAAATTATAATCATCCCGAAGATTATCCTGGATGATCTCTTTGGTTTTGTCTCATCGTACTATACGATGTAAATCATACTATACGATGAACAGAGATGATGTTTGATTGTCCCGGATAGCTTCCTGTACGAACAGTATTGTTATGGATCGTACCGTACAATTTAAAGTCATACTGTATGAATGCTTTTGAACTGTTCCTACCACTTTGTACCAGGATAAAGTCTTTTTATACATATCATACTGTATGATTAGAAACCGTACTGTACGATTAGAAACCGTACTGTACGATAGTAACGACTACTTTTGAAATCTCAGGAATTTTGGAGCCCGTTTTAATGTGTAAAACTTGTCATATTTTGAAGGTGTGTGAATCAAATAGAGGAGAACGTGGTTAGAGAGGGATTCTGAGGGAGAGAGCTCTTGAGAAGTTTTTTAGGGTTTGAGAGAGGAGGAGAAGGTGAGCGTTGTGAGGGAGAAGAAGGTGTGAGTGAGATCACACGGTTGCTCCGAACTTGCTGCATCTTGTTCCTCCTGTGGCCCTAGAAGAATTTGTGGGAGGATCTCCAAGGGGAAAGGCTCTTCTACATCTGTGACCTCGAGGTACTCTGCCTTCTCCAGGAGGGAGAAAAATGAGAAGGTTCTCTATCGTCGTCAGGAGGGTGAAAACAGAGTTTGGCAATCCGCTATGCCGGGTTGGTTAAAGGGAGTATTGTCAGGGCTTCTCCGCCTTGCCAATGGGGGAAAAAGGAGAGCTATTTCTTGTAGTGAAATACCCAGAGCGGAGGACTCCGGGGAGTGGACATAGGTCATGGTTTGACCGAACCACTATAAAAATCTAGGTGTGCTTTTTCCTTATTGTCTTTTATTACTGCGTGCATTTTATTTTTCAATATTTGCTTAGGAAAATTTGTGAAAAAAAAAGTTTAAATTTTCATGTTAAAATTTTAAAACATAAAAAATATTAGAACTCCTACTTAGGTTTTAACTATTGTCAAAAAGTTTTCACAATTCACCCCCTCTGGTCTATCTAGTAATTTCAATTGGTATCAGAGCTTGTTTTCAAAAATAGTGTTTTAGAAAATCTTGAAAAAACGATCATGTCACATTTTGGTAATTGCAATACTGTGGAGGGTTATTCAATAACCCATCCACCTCTTTTTGATAACATTCCATTTGATTTCTGGAAAATTAGAATGTCTACTTTTTTACAATCTATTGATTACTGCATGTGGATGTTAGTGAATGATGGATATGTTGCACCGTTTAAAAATATTAATAGATTGAAAACTCATTTTCCTTTTAATGAATGGAGCAAAAAGGATAGGGATTTTGCTCAACTGAATGCTAAATGTTTAAATTGTTTTTTCTATGCATTGAAGTCTGAGGATTATATGAGAGTATCTACTTGTGCCACTAGTAAGGAGATTTGGGATAGACTGTGCATTACATACAATGAAATAAGTGAAGTAAAATAGTCTAGTCTTAACATTTTACTGCACGATTATGAACTCTTCCGCATGAAACCTAGCGAAACAATATCTGACATGTACACTAGGTTCACCCAAATCGTGACATCCTTGCATGCATTAGGTAAAGAGATTTCAAATTATGAGAAAGTAAATAAAATTCTTAGATGCTTACCTAGTTCCTATGATGCAAAGATAACTGCTATCACTAAATCTAAAGACCTTAACGTGTACTCTATTGATAATCTCCTTGGGTCACTCATTTCATACGAACAAGGAGTGAATCAGAGACAAAGTGATGACGATGAAAAGAAGAAGGAGCGAACGGTGGCTTTAAAAGCAAGCAACTCAGAAAGTGAAAGCTCTGCAGGGGAGGAAGAGGATGAGATAGTACTGATGACCCGACAGTTCAAAAATTTCCTAAAAGGAAAACAGAAGCTTCATCAGAACAGTTGGAATAAAGGTAAGAGCTCAAGGTCCAATAAGGTTTCATCTGATACAATCTGTTTTGAATGCAGGAAGCCAGATCACCTTCGAGCCGATTGCCTCAATCTGAAGAGTCAACTAGCGAAGGAGAAAGGAGATGACAAAGCAAAATACAAGAAAGGAAAGATAACGACACAAAAATATTTTTGGGCCGACTCTGCCTCAGAATAGTCAGAAGAAGAAGCAGAGGATGAGGTAACAAATTTGTGTCTTATGGCTAATGATAACCTTGATCAATTGGATCAAAATGAGGTATGCCAACTTTCATATGAAGAGTTATTACTTATTTTTGAAAATATCCATGACTTGTATAGGAAGTTTAAAAAGATGCATGCTAAACTTAATGTTGAATTTAGTTCTTTACAATCTGAGCATGCTAACTTGTTTAAAGAAAATTCTGATTTAGATAGAGATCATATATTACTTCTTGATGAGTATGATGCATTAAATAAGAAGCATATTGAACTAACTTAAGTGCATGAAATCTTGAAAACCACTCATGCTGAACTAGAAGAAGCTTTTGATAAACTAGACAAACTTGCATTAGAAGTAGATCATAACGAGCACTTGCTATTAATGGATTGACAGCTCAAAATAAAACCTTCAGTGAAAGAATAAAAGAAGTAGAAATGAAAAAAAATTTTTTGCCAATTCACTTTCCCACAATTAGGCCATCCTAGCAACCCCCAACACAGCATGCATCACACAACTTTAGGAAGATGCACTATACACCACATAGATTAGTAAACCTATTTTCCTGGTGTTAGGTGTTTCTCTGTGGCTGTTAGGTCACATAGCCCACATGCAAATTCACCATAGGACACACTTAGTATGGAGACCAAATGCATCCATCACAGAAGCATGTATCATCTCATTCATGCAAGCATAAGGAGGAATCCAAACTCACTTGGGTTCATAAATCTAATCTTTAAATGGAATTATAGGGGTGCTCTCACAAAAGACCTAGTGAGAGCATGTGGTACCTGGATAGTGGCAGCAAGTGACACATGACTGGAGATTGAAAGTTAATTCCTACTGGAGACAAAGTAATGTTGGGAGACCAACACTACCAGGAAGTGATAGGCTCAGGTATTGTTGGTAATGCTAAAATTTTTTTAATTAAAATGTCTTACTAGTTGATGGTTTGAAGCATAACTTACTTAGCATTAGTCACTGTGTGATAAACGAATGAACAATGTTTACATGTTAGACCTTGATTGCATTGATAAGTTCAAATTCATTTTGTTTGAAAATAATAGTTGATGACTTGTGGCTATTGGCATAGGAGACTATGCCATGCTAGTATTAAAACTCTTAGAAACATCACTTAGAAAAAATCTAGTTAGAGTCGTACCTAAGTTAGATTTCACAAGATTATTTATGTGATGCTTGCCAACTAAGGAAAATAAGTTAAATCATCTTTTCATTCAATTAGAGATGTGATCACCGCTAGGCCACTAGAAATCCTACACATGGACTTATTTGGACCTATTAGTACAACTACCTAGGTGGAAAATTATGGATTGGTGATTGTATATGACTTCATAGATTCACTGGGTAAGATTCTTAGCACATAAAATGAGTCTTTTGAAGAATTTGGTTTTCTCCACATGGATTCAATGGAAATTAGTTATGAAATCTCAACAATTCATAGCGATCATGGTGGAGAATTTCAAAATGATAGATTTGAATTGTTCTGTCAAGAGCTAGTAATAGAACACAATTTCTCAGCCCTAGAACACCACACAAAATGAGTATACAGAAAGGAAGAATGAACCTTGGTAGAAGCCTCTAGGGCAATGTTAGCAGAGTACACCCTTCCTAGATACTTTTGGGCAGAAGCAGTCAACATAGCATGTTATATTTTAAATAGGGTGAACATTAGATCTAAGCTGAACAAACCTCCATATGAACTCCTTAAGGGTAGGACAAATCCTTTCAACTTACATGTCTTTGGGTGCAAGTTCTTCATCTTGAATAATGGTAAACATCCCTTAGGAAAATTCGATCCCAAGTCTGATGAGGGTTTTCTTCTTATGTTATATAATCTGTAGGTAAGGCTACAGAATCTTTTATAGCTAACCCTAGTGGAAGAGAGTCCCATCCCATATAGTATTTGATGATTAGATAAGTCCTCAGAATTATATTGAAGATGATGAAATAGAGGAAATTCAAGAGTAGAGACTATGACCTTAGGGAAAGTGTAGAACCTAAGGAAGATTTGCCTAGAGAATGGAGATATTCTTCTAGTCATCTAAAGAGTTAATTTTAGGAGACCTCTTCAGAAGGTGTAAGAACTAGGCATGGACTTAGGAAGGAGGTTAGTCATTCAGCATTCATCTCTATGATAGAACCTAAAAATATAGATCAAGCCATAGGAGATGAATTTTGGATTCTAGCATTGCAAGAAGAGCTGAACCAATTCACAGGAATGATGTTGGGAGTTAGTCAAGAGACCTAAAGAACAAAGTATTGTTGGAACAAAATGGGTCTTCAAGAATAAGGTGAATGATTCAGGAACAATAATAAGGAATAAAGCAAGACTAGTAGCTAAGGGGTATAACCAAATTGAGGGAATAGACTTTGAAGAAATATTTGCCCCTCTTGCTAGACTAGAAGCAATAAGAGTGCTCTTAGCTTTTGCTTGCTTCAAGAACTTTAAGTTATATCAAGTGGATGTAAAGAGTACATTTCTGAACGGGGTAATTAAGGAAGATGTCTATGTTGAGCAACCCCCCTGATTTGAAAGTTTACAATTTCCAAACCATGTATTCAAATTAAAGAAGACACTTTATTGATTAAAGCAAGCACCTAGAGCATGGTACGAAAGACTTAGCTCATTCCTATTGGATAGAGGATTTGAAAAGGGTAGTGTAGAACTACTCTCTTTTTACAAAAGGTCAAAGAAGAAATTCTCATTGTTTAGATTTACGTGGATGACATTTTATTTGGGTCTTCAGATAAAATGTTGTGCGATGAATTTTCAAAAACAATGAGTAATGAGTTTGAAATGAGCATAGATGGAAGAACTAATTACTTTCTTTGCTTTGTTTAAAAACAAATGGATAACGAAACTTTTCTTAGCCAATCAAAGTATATTAGGATATCTTAAAGAAATATGAAATGGATAGTGCAAATCCATGAACACTCCATTGAGCTCAACAATTCAATTAGACAAAAATTCTAGTTGAAAATCAGTAGATCAAAAAAAATATTGAGGAATGATTGGGTCCCTTCTTTACCTGACTGCTAGTACACCGGACATAATGTTTAGTGTGTGCCTCTGTGCCCGTTTTCAAGCTGATCCTAAAGAGTCTCACTTAACTGTTGTCAAGAGAATTCATAGATATCTACTAGGCACCCCAAACTTAGGAATTTGGTATCCTAGGCACAACACTTTCTTTGAAATCTTAGGGTACTCAGATTCAAACTTTGCAGGATGTAGGATAGTTAGAAAAAGTACCTCTTGTGCCTGCCAATTCATAAGAAAATCATTAGTTTCTTGGTCCAGTAGGAAGCAAAACTCGGTAGCACTTTCCACAGCCGAGGCAGAATATATTGCAGTAGGAAGTTGTGTTGCACAAGTACTATGGCTAAAAAAATATATATATATATATATAGGGCTGCTCCTGATCATCACACATCACTACACATAAAGCACTAACCTTGACTCTGTCATATCATACTGTGTGATATAGCGATCGTACTGTACGGTATTCTATAATCTACATAGAGCACACCAACCAGTAAATTTCATCTCTATTGATCGTACTGTATGACTCACATCGTACTGTACGATAAATTATTGGTCATCATACGGTACTATATCTCCTCTTCGTACTGTACACGCCACCACGTCAGCGAATGGATTGGGATGAATTTAAGCATGCTGGTACGTTATTATTGTCGATCTTACTGTATAATATACACACATCATACTGTACGATCCACCTCAGCAAATGGATGAGAACGAAATAAAGGGGTTTGGTACGATATTAATGTCAATCGTACGGTATGATACACCTATTCGTATCGTACGATACTTTTGGTCAAAAGTCATACTAACTCCCTCGGGACGATCGATATTCACTGATCGTATTGTTCGATATTTATCGTACTGTACATTTTGACCTCCTTTTCCCGGTACGAACCATTAGAGAAATAATTACCATATCGTAGTGTACGATGTACTATCGTACTGTACGATATGTGGAACACTCTATAAATTGGGTGCGTAGGCCGACCTCTTCACTTGCACTACACTAATCAATCCACTTGGTTCTTCTCACCTCTCACTCAGCCTCCACACAATGTCTAGTTCCAGCAAGAGAGGTTGTTTGGTAGCGGGAAGCTCATCTTCCTCTCGCCCCCATAGCGCTCGATTCTTGAATGCCGAAAATGAGGATGCATACCACAAGTTCAAAGCATGCAAAATCACACCCTCCAGACTGCTAAATCAGGAAGCTCTGAACTTCAAGGTACTAATCCTCTTTGCTTCCACCACCCTTCAATTTCTTCTCACCCTGGCCTTCCCTTATAATTTTAAACTCCTTCTAGAATTCCTAGCCAATCTAACATATACTGTCGACAACCTCACTTTCCACTCTTTTGTTTGTCGTCAAAATGTTGAAATAACCAAAGCTGACATCGCCAAATACATTGGACTATCTACTGAAGGTCCTATGGTTCGTTCTTTTTTTACAAATGATTTTGACTGGAGCGATGTTAATCGAGTCCTTAGGAACGCCGCATTCTATCAACACTAACCTCTCATTTCATCACTAAATAGAAATGCGCGCATAATTCAACATGTCCTTCGTACCTCCATAATACCTAAAGGTGGTGATCGTGTCAACATGACCCCCAACTCTATCTGTCACTACCTACCTTATCATGACCAACACAAAATTCAACGAGGCCGATCTGATTATTGACTACATTTTCCATATGACCTTCGTTTGTCTCCCTACCGCTCGCAGAAAACAAAATATAACTCTTGGTCACCTTATAGAATATATTCTCCAAAATAAATATCAAATGACCTATCCTGGCAAACCCGACAATCTTCCTATTTTTTATACGGATGCCTCTTTCAGTATTCTTTTCCATCGGGGACACGAGCCGGAAGAACCTGTTTTTGACGAAGAAGAAGGGGAAGATGCCCCGGCCGTAGCTTAATCACATCCACGACAACATGCACCACCCCGAGTAACTGCACCAACACAAGATGATTTGGTCGAACGCTTCGACCAACTTCAGACTAGTCTCGATACTCACATTCAAGAACAACATCAACAACACGAGACATATATGCAATGGTTTGGAAAACACTTTACTACTATTGATCACCGCTTTGATGCTCTCTTTCAGTACTTCCAACTAAACCCACCTCCACCATCATCTGATGAGGATCCTCTACTTTAGATTATCTTTGTATTGTAGCTTCTTTTTATCTTAGTGTTTGCTCCTCTTTTTGGTTATGTCAAAAGGGGCTGAAGGTTTTTGTATTTTGTTTCTATGGTTAAATGCATATATTTTTTTCTTTTGGTACTGAATCTTCTTTTATTTATTTTCTTCTTGTTCTTATGTTTAAATTAAATTTTAAAAAAATGCCTTTAACACTTGCTTACAACAAATATTATTTGACATCATCAGAAAGGGGGAGATTGTTGCAACCCATCACCCCGAGTTTGAGATTTTGATGATGACAAATAATGTCATTTGAATAATAAATTCATTGAATATTATTTTATTTACTATTGTCCATGAGTACTAACATTTCAGGAAGATCAAAAGCTACTCTGGACGACAGGAAGACTCAAGAATGGGTAGATTAGGAGTATGAGTCTGCAATGTATTTTGTTGTTTATTTTTTTTTTTTATTTTCTTGAGTCTGGCCACAAAATGCATAAATGTCTGTGGAACCATGCACACACAGGGGGAGAGTGTTTTTAAATGAAAATTTTTTGAGTTTTTCTTTCTCAGTAGATCGTACTGTACGATGTTATTTTGCACCGTACGATCAGAGCTTTGTAGGATGATTTTGTGAATAGATCGTACCATATGAATGTAATCGTACTGTATGATATGTTGAAATCTAAAACCCTAGCCATCGTTTTAACTTAAGTAAGTTATTTTACGCCGCTCGTACTGTACGAACACCTTTGTACTGCACGATTTATTTTAAATACTTACTTAATTTAACCCGTGATTAGTGCAAGAAACTCGAGCTTAATTATAATTTGAACATCGTACTGTACGAACCCATTCGTATAATACGATGAATAGAGATGAATTATAATCGTCCTGAAGATCATCCTGGACGATCTCTTTGGTTTTGTCTCATCGTACTGTACGATGTCAATCGTACTATACGATGAACAAAGATGATGTTTGATCATTTCGTATATCATGCTATACAAATAGTATTATTATGGATCGTATCGTACGATTTAAAATTATACTGTATAAATGCTTTTATACTGTTTGTCCACTTCGTACAAGGATGAAGTATGTTTATAGATATCGTACTGTATAATTAGAAACTGTATTGTACGATAGTAAAGGCTACTTTTGAAATCTCAGGGATTTTGGAGCTCAATTTAATGTGTAAAACTTGTCATATTTTTAAGGTGTGTGAATCAGATAGAGGAGAACGTGCTTAGAGAGGGATTCCGAGGGAGAGAGAGCTCTTTTGAAGTTCTTTAGGGTTTGAGAGAGGAGGAGAAGGTGAGCGTTGTGAGGGAGAAGAAGGTGTGAGGGAGATCACACGGTTTCTCCAAACTTGCTGCATCTTGTTCCTCCTGTGGCCCTAGAAGAATTTGTGGGAAGATCTCCAAGGGGAAAGGCTCTTCTACGTCTATGACCTCGAGGTACTCTGCCTTCTTCAGGAGGGAGAAAAATGAGAAGGTTCTCTGTCGTTGTCAGGAGCGTGAAAACAGAGTTTGGCACTCCATCACACCGGGTTGGTGAAAGGGAGTATTGTAAGGGCTTCTCCGCCTTGCCAAGGGGGGAAAAAGGAGAGCTATTGCTTGTAGTGAAATACCTGGAGCTGAGGACTCCGGGGAGTGAACGTAGGTCATGGTTTGACCGAACCACTATAAAAATCTCGGTGTGCTTTTTCCTTATTATCTTTTATTACTGCGTGCATTTTATTTTTCAATATTTGCTTGGGAAAATTTGTGAAAAAAAATTGTTTAAATTTTCTTGTTAAAATTTTAAAACATCAAAAATATTAGAACTCTTTCTTAGGTTTTAACTATTGTCAAAAAGTTTTCACAATTCACCCCCCTCCCTTTTATCCATCTAGTAATTTCAAAGATTAAATTAGAGAGAGTAAAAATTTGGAGAAGAAGGTACAAACCCAAGGAGTATATGAGATTACCCAAGGAGTAGAAAATGCAAATCTGGAAGAAAGGGTTGAGCCTTCATTCACCTTGCCTAGAGATTTGAGATATTTCTTAAATCACCTAAAAGAACTGATCATAGGAGACCCTTTTGATGGTGTTAGGATAGGCATGGACTTAGGAAGGAAGTGAACCATTCTGTCTTTATCTTAATGACTGAACCCACTAATATCAATCAAGTCCTTTCTGATGAGTTTTGGATTTTAGCCATGCAAGAGGAGTTGAACCAATTTATTAGTAATAATGTTTGGGAGCTTGTAGAAAGACCAAAGGGACAAAGTGTAGTTGGAACCAAATGGGTTTTCAAGAATAAAATGAATGATTCTGGTGTGGTGGTTAGGAATAAGGCAAGTTTAGTGACTAATGGGTACAACCAAATAGAAGGGATTGATTTTGAGGAGACCTTTGCCCCTATAGCTAGATTGGAAGCCATTAGAGTGCTATTAACTTTTGCCTGTTATAAGGGATTTAAACTTTTTCAAATGGGCGTTATGAGTGCCTTTTTAAATGGGGTAATAAAAGAGGACGTGTTTGTAGAGCAACCCCCATGTTTTGAGAGTTTACAATTTTTAAATCATGCCTTCAAATTATAAAAGGCCTTATATGGATTTAAACAGGCACCCAGAACTTGGTACAAGAGGCTTAGCACATTCTTACTGGAGAGGGAGTTTGTTAAGGGGAGCATAGACACCACCATTTTCCTGAAAAAAGTAGGAGATAATTTACTCATTATATAGATTTATGTCGATGATATACTTTTTAGATCTTCAGATAAAAGACTATATGATGAATTTTCTAAAACAATGAGTAACGAGTTTGAGATGAGTATGATAGGAGAATTGTCATTTTTTTTGGGGTTTAACATAAGACAATTAGATGATGGAAACTTTCTAAGTCACTCAAAATACATAAAGGACATCTTGAAGAAATATGAAATGGATAAAGCCAAGCTAATTAATACTCCCATGACCTTAGGTGTTCAGTTGGACAAAGACCCAAATAAAAAATTAGTTGATCAGAGTGATGATTGGATCTTTACTTTACCTGACTACTAGCTGATTTGATATTATGTTTAGTGTTTGTCTCTGTGCAAGATTTCAAGTTGATCTCAAAGAATCCCACTTGACTGCTATTAATAGAATTCTTAGTTACCTTTTAGGAACCTAAAACCTAGGAATCTGGTAGCCTAGGAACAGCACTTCTTTTGAGATTATTGGATATTTTGATTCTGACTTTATTGGATGTAAGGTGGATAGAAAAGCACTTCAGGGACCTGCGAGTTCATAAGATAATCTTTAGTCTCCTGGTCTAGTAGAAAGCAAAACTCAGTTGCACTTTTCACTGCTGAAGCTGAGTACATTGCTTTGGAAAGTTATGTGGTCCAAGTCCTTTGGTTGAAATAGCAAGTTCTAAATTTAGGATTACCTGTACGCACAATTCTAATCCTTTGTGATAACACTACTGCCATCTTTATTTCTAAGAATCCTATCCAACATTTAAGGACTAAGCACATTAACATAAGACATCACTTCATTAGAGACCATGTGACCAAGGGAGATATTGAGTTACACTATATGGAAACTAAGAATCAACTGGTTGACATCTTTACTAAATCATTGGCCTTCGACACTTTCAGTAATTTAAGGACCAGATTGGGTGTGATTGACATAAATGCATGAATTTGATTCCTATTGATTTTTTAATTTGTTGTTTATTCTTTCACTTCTGTTTTTTTTTTATTATTTAATTTTCACATGCTTTAAATTTTTCCTATAATCATAATTGATATTTTATGCCTTATTTTTGTTTTTTGAAAATTTGTAGTTAATGTTTTACATTTCTTTATCTGTTAAAAAGGGAAACACCATTGATTGTTTCCTTTTCTCTAACTTCCTTTAGTGGTGTAATTTTCTTTTCTAAACAAAAGTTTATCTCAAATCAACAACTGGACTACACAATTGAAATCTCTTCAATCTTACTATAGTAATGTATCTTATATATATAATATTCAAATTCTTTATTTTACCTTTAAATTTTTCAAAATCTTGTCGTTGTATTTTTCATATGATTTTTTATTCTTTTTTGTGATTCATTCTTCCTTATATTAAAGAGTGATTTTTTCTTCTCTAATATCAGGAAGATATAATCACAACTGAGGGTTTTTAAGAATTTTAAAAAGGGACCTAGCTTGCAAAATTAAATAAAAAATAGTGGTCAATGATGCCAAAATCAAAAGATGCCCATCTCGCCAAATTAAAAAAAAAAGTGACCAATGATGCCAAAATCAAAAGATGTGCAAAGAGCGCCAATTAAATTAACAAGAGGCATAAAATGAGCCCATCAAAAGCAAGCCCCTTCCCTTTCAAAATTTTTAAATCTTAGAAGAATTCATGTGTCACTTGATAATTTTTCAAAGGCTTGATTTTGGGATACTTGATCATAACTAATTACTTTGATATATTATGTTATAAAATATTTTTATGAAACCAAGTTTTAAGTGGATTTCTTTTTCTTATCCAAATGTTATTTTTTTATTTAGATCTTTATTTTCAAAATAAGTTTTTTCCCTGAGAGAAGTCCAAGGTAGGGATAACATGATCAGTTGTGTTACCATTTTTTTTATTATGATGATAGCAATTCATTGACTTACAAATCTTTAAAATCAATCATATGGAAACTATGTCATATTTCATGCCTTGATTAAAATAATAATAATAAAGAAAATTAAAAATAAAAAAATAAAAAAATAATCCTTTATTCAATTTATGCTTTATGTCTATTTTCCTCCTCCTTTTTGAGATGTCAAAAGGGGGAGTAGTGTGTTCTGTTCTGAAATTTGAATATGTTATTTGCACTGCTTCCAGTTCACTATCTTCATTACTTAGATTTTCTTGTATGTTTTCCATCATTAAAAAGGGGGAGATTGTTATATATATGATTCTCATAAATAGAATTTTGATGATTGCAAACACTTCTATTTTACTAGGACTCGCTTGCCAACTACATTTCAAATCCACAGGATCTAGACTGTAATTTGAACCAGCTCAAGATTGGATATAGTAGGTCTGAGTCAGTCTGTAATATATTTTTTCCCTTTCTTGAGTTAATTGTAATCTTTATGGTGTCTGTGCTAAGTAAACCTACATACACACTCGGGTGAATTTTTTCTGTCTGACTTATAGTTTTCTAATTTTGCTAACATCATCTGGGATGATCCCAAAATCATCCTGGATGATTGGTTAAAAATAGAAATCCTAATTAGAGCATCCTGGTTAAGGTAGCCATCATTAAGCAGATCATCCTTGATGATATTTATATAGGCCAAGACGATATGCTCAAATAAGAAAGAATTAGCCACCAGATCTATTTATGAAGTTTTATTTTTTAATTATCATTCAGGACATCATCCTGGATGATGGGGTTCAATTTTGCCTAAATTGATCTGGTGATTAAGTAAAGTAATTAAGGCTGATTGATTCAATCATATCATTTTGGATGATCGCAGGATCAGCTAGGACAGTTAGTTCAAAAATCTAGATTGCTCCTAGATGACCAAAATCATATATTATTTATTTAGAGCAATTTTTCAGGATGATATTCCTTGATTTTTTACTAATTGTACAGGTTGATATATTATCATCTTGGATGATAGGAACAAAAAATATTCTAATCATCCCAAGTCGTCTAGGTTGATTGAGCTTAATTTGTATTGATTGTACAGGACGATAGAAATATAATCCTAGATGATAAAGTTAGTTCTTGAAAATCTATATAAAGGACTATTGTTTTCTCAAGCTCAAGGATCCTTTGCTGTTGTCTTGACCTTAGAGAGCCAAGAGGAGAGGGAGAGAGAGGGAGGAACTTGTGAGGGGGAGCTTGTGAGGGGTTTCACAAGGGTTTCTTCAAGCAAGGTTCCAAGGCATCTTCTCTGATCATCGTTCCTCATTCTTGGAGGTTCAAGGGAGGTCTTCTTCAATAATTGATTGAGGTTCTCTTCCTACTTCAGGAGGAAGCAAAAGGAGTTGGGTTCTTTGCCTGCTTTAGGAGGAAGCAAAAGGAGCACCGGGGTTGGTGGAAAGGAATTTTTGTACAGGCTTCTCCGCCTAGCTGTGGAGGCTAAAGGAGAGACACTAAGTTAGTGCAATACTCAGAGGGTGCTTCCGAGGAGTGGACGTAGGTCAAGGTTTGACCGAACCACTATAAATATGGTGTGTTCTTTCTTTATTTTTACTCACGCATTTAATTTCTGCACTCGTTATTTTTTGTGGTGGATTGTGTTTTGGTTTAAGTTTTTGATTTGATCGAAAAGTTTTTTAAAATACCAATTCACCCCCCCTTTTGGTCAGCCTCGGGACTAGTTTATAAGGGCTTAACATCCCTAACAAACTTTCACCTAGAAATATAAATCAAGAACTATCTAATGAATTCTTGATCCTAGGAATGAAAGAAAAACTAAATCATTTTGCTAGAAATTATATTTTGAAGCTAGTTGAAATATCTAAGGACTATAATATTGTTGCAATAAAATGGATTTTTAAAAATAAGATGAATGACTCTTGTGTGGAGGTTATAAATAAAGTAAGACTAGTGGCTAAGGGGTATAACTAAATATAGAGGGTTAACTTTGAAGAGAATTTTTTCCCTGTAGCTATACTAAAAGCAATAAGGGTGCTACTAATTTTTACCTGCTTTAAGGATTTCAAATTATACCAAATGAATATTAAGAGTGCCTTTCTGAATGGGGCAATATAAGAAGATGTGTATATAGAATAACCCCTTGGATTTAAAAATTCATAATTTCCCAATCATGTATTTAAATTAAAAAAGGAATTATATGAACTGAAATAGGCACCTAGAGCATGGTTTGAAAGGCTAAGCATATTCCTACTAGATAGATTCTTTGTTAAGGGGAGCGTAGACACCACCCTATTTCTCAAAAAGGTAAAAGAAGAACTACTCATTATCTAAATCTATGTGTATAATATTTTATTTGGATCTTCTTATAAAAAGCTATGAGATGAATTTTTTTGAGATAACGAGTAAGGAGTTTGAGATGAGTATGATGGGAGAACTATACTACTTTCTCAGGTTTAGTATTAGGCAGGAAAATGATGGAATTTTCCTTGGACAATCAAATATATTAATGATATTCTTAAGAAATATGAAATGAATAAAATTAAGCAAATAGCACTCCCATAAGTTCTACAACATAGTTGGATAAGGACTCAAGTGAAAAATTAGTTGATCAGAAGAAATATAGAGATATAATTAGAACATTTTGTTACTTAACTGCTAGCAAACCTGATATTATATTTAGTGTTTGTCTCTATGCTAAAATTTAGGTTGATTAAAAAGAATTTCACTTGACTACTGTTAAAAGAATTCTTAGATATCTATCAGGAACCTAAAACTTAAGAATATGGTATCCTAGGCACAACACTTTCTTTAAAATCATAGATGTTTTGATTTAGATTTTGCAGGATGTAGGGTTGATAGGAAAAGAACTTCTATAGGTTCCTAATTCATAGGAAAATCCTTAGTCATCTGGTTTAATAGACAATACAATTCAATAGCCCTGTCCATTATAGAAGCTAACTAAAAAGCCTTAAGATGTTGTGTTGCATAGATCCTTTTGTTAAAGAAATAAATCTTATCGGATAACTCAAGTGCTATCTATATTTAAAATAATCCAATCCAACTCTACAAGATAAAACACATAGACATAAGGCACCATTTTATTATAGACCATGTCACTAAAGGAGACACAAAGCTACATCATATAGCCACTAAAAATCAATATACAAATATTTTTATAAAACCACTCACTTTTGAATCCATCAGCACCTTAAGAACTAGATTAGGTTTCATAGTTATTCATGCTCGAAACTATATACTTTGAAAATATGAAATATGATTGTATTTTTTTTTGTTTTATTTATTTATTTATCATTTTAGTGTTTCTTATTTTTTTATGCATGTGTTTGTTTATTTCTTTTAAAACTTAAGAATTTGATCACTTCTCACTTAAGTAGTTGAACCTTACCTTTAATACAAATCTTACCTATTTTTGTATGCAATGATTGACTCTTCTAGGCTGTGTGATTTTAGTGAGAGAAGCTATGGTATTTTAGTGAGAGAGTTAAGTTTCAAAAAGATCATTTGGTGGCTGGAAAGAAGGTTCCGATGATGGCGGATGATTGCCGGCTTAATGCCGGTGGTGGTCCTAAAGGTGATCGTTGATCCTCATAAGATATTCAAAAGTATTTTCTGGATAATAAATCTCCTCCTATATTTGAAGATGTAATTACAATAGTTCTAGCAAAATCGGTGAATAATGGGGTTCATTTTTCATCGAACAGTGGTAAACATTGATCATTAACGAAGGTGGTATTTTAAATGTTAAGCTTGTTTCGGTAATTGGGAAGGGGAAGAATTTTATGATGCCTGAAGATATTTCAAAAAAGGTGGAAGTTCAAAATTATCAAAATTTCATGTATGGAGCTGTCACTGGTTCAGTTCAGAATGGATTAGATGATGGTGAAGCTATGAATAATACTATTGAAGATAATTATTTCAATACAAATGCTGATGTTGGTGGGAGAGAAGAGTACGGGGGTATGAATATGGTTCGTCAGTGTGTATTTAGAGAGAAAAATTCTATGGTTCTTGATATGACTATGACTGGAGATACTTCTATGAAAGAATCGTCTCTGAATGGTTTGCTGAATGTGTGACATAAGAAAACACACAGAATAATTACTGATTCAAATTGGGATTTTGGCAACTTTATTTTGGATGATGGGATGACAATCAAGCTCTATAAAGATAAAGTTTTGGAAAACATGAGAAGTCTATAGAATGCTTTGGTGGTTAAGGTGTTTGGAGCAAACATACCGCAGTTCATTGTTAATGCTGAACTTAGAAGGAAGTGCTCACAATTTGGTAAGTTCAATCTTACTTGGCTCTGAAGGGGGTGGAGCTTATGTGTCTTTGAGGATGAGGATTAAGTGGATTTGGTTCTTGCAAATGGTCCTTGGTATGTTAAAGGAAAAATAATTGGTGTGGATAAATTGAACCAATCTTTCTCTCTGAATTCATTATAGGGCTTGATAGCCCCTATATGGATAAGGAAGCCTATTTTACCTTTACATCGCTGGGATGCTACAAATGTTTGTAGGATTGTTTCTAAGATAAGAAAGCCTTATTCAATTGATGAAAATATGTTTCAGTGGGGTAGAAGAGAGTTTGTCAGGATTTGTGTCCATATTCATCTATAAGAAGATCTACCTCTTGGTTTTTGGGTAGAGGGAAGCATAAGAAGGTTTTTCAAAAAAATTGAATATGAGAGGATTCCTTATCTTTTTTTTTTTTTTGGTTGAGGTAAGATTGGTCTTGAAAAAAATAATTGTTCGGAGAAGGTTGCTGCTTTGGCTACAAAAGGATTGAAAGATGTGGATTTTAATGTGAAGGAATCGAGTTTGGACTCGGTTAGAGAGATGTGGCTGGAACATATTTAGAGGAGGGGAATGTCTATGGGCCTTGGATACATGTTAGCTATGGAAGAAAGCCTTTTTAGGGTGATGGATTCCATGGAAAAAATGGTTGGAGGGGGGAGGGGGAATTGAATGTCTAATAAGAATAATGCTATTCCATTTCCTAGAAAAGAATTCAAGGAGGTGGTTACAAATGTAATTAAAATGGATGATGGTAATAAGGAGGATGACCCTGCAATTCTGGAGGTTTCAAAACAATATGTTAACATCAACTTGAAGATGATAGCTACTGGAGATAAACTTTCAGTTAATATAGGAGGGAACATGTTTTTAGTTCTTAAAAACTTGATTGATGAAAGTGAGCTGGTTGATGATGCTGCTATAGGGGATGATAGTTTTCTTCTAAAAGTTACAGGCCATGTGGAAGATAGTATTTCTAGGTCCTTGATGGTTATGGAAAAAGGGGAGAGTTCTCTTAATGGTCAAGCAGAAAAAGTTATGGAAGAATCAAAGGATGGTAGTTATAATACCATTAAAACCAAACTTGCTAAGGAACTTAAAAGTTTTGATCCTTTTAAATTGATGCCGAGAGGAAGGAAGATGGATGATGAGGTAAAGGAGAAGGCGGGGATCTCTTCCCCTTTTGTTCTTTAATGGCTTCAATTATGTTTTGGAATTGTAGAGGAGCAACAAAAAGGCAAGCTTCTCTATATTTGAAGGAGGTAGTTAGAGATAATAATGTGTTTTTTGTGGGGATTTTGGAAAATAATTTTTCCAATTTAGGTAAGACGGAGATTGATGTCCTCATTGGAGGTGAATGAGAGTGCTTTCAAGTTCCTGCAGAGGGTCTTTTTAAGGAATAATGGTTCTTTGGAAATACAAGATAGCTTCTTTTTCCTATTATTTTCTTCCAACCAAGTGGTTATAGGAGAACTTAATATTGTGAATATGGGTGTGTGGAAAATTTCCACAACTTATGGTGGTAAAGAGGTGATTCAAAGGAGAATACTTTGGGATAAGTTGAAAGAGTTATGTTCTAGCAATTTTCCTATGGTGGTTGGGGGGATTTGAATTACATATTGTCTAAAGAGGATAAAAGAGGAGGAAGACCATTTTAGTTTTCTCAGGGTTCAAGAGAGTTGAAATCTTTCTTGGTGAGAAGTGTTCTTCATAAAGTGAGAGTTATTGGACCTTAATTTACTTGGTGCAATAACATGATTGGTGGTGCTCTCATATTGGAGTGGTTGGATAGTTGTTTTGTTAACTTGACAAGAATGAATTCATCTCGATTGGTGTTGAGGCATTTTCCTAGGTGGCTTATGATCACAGTCCAATCCTATTGAATTTCTTGGAAAATAACTTTTCTCCAGATGAAATTATAAGATTTGAGGAGGTTTGGGCATCTTACCCAACCTCGATTGGTGTGGTAAGATTGACATGAAATAAGAGGACTGGTGGGAACTATGCGGAGATACTTAATTATAAATTTTGTAGATCTTTGAAAGCACTTTTTTATTGGAGAAAAACAAAACACAGAGAGTATGATAACCAGAAAGACGTTCTCAAATAAAAAATACTGGAGCTACAATCTAAGGAGTCAGATATTGGGTGGTTGTCAGAGGAAGATATCTTTCTTCTAAAATCATATATTAGTGAGCTAAACTCTGTATTGGTACGTTTAAATACTTGGTGGAAGAAGAGAGCCAAGGTCAAATGGATGAAGGAGGTAGACACAAACTCAAAGTTTTTCATTCCTTTGCTTCGGCCAGAAAAATACAAATTGGATTTTTAAATTAAAAATGAAGATGGCTTGGTAATTATAGATTCTAGTCAAATTTTTGATAATTTTTTAAATTTCTTTAAAGGTAAATGAGAAGAATGGTTCTCTAAGTGGTTGGTCACTACCTAATTATTCTATAGATGAGAATGATAGGAAGTTGTTAATCAAAGAGCTATCAATGGAGGAGTTGGAGTCGATGGTGTTGCAAGCTGGAGATAGTATGTCACTTGGCAATGATGGAATATCATATTCTTTCATTAAAGCTTATTGGAGCATAATTAAGAATGATTGTTGTTATGCTATCAACCACTTCTTTAGCTCGGTATGATGAATTTTTATTAGAAAGGGACTCTACTTGTTCTTATTCCGAAGGTTTTGAATCCTATTATTCCGAGCCAATACATGCCTATTAGCTTATGCAGATCTATTTATAAGGTGGTGGCTAGAATACTGTTGAATAGGATGAAATTGCTGGCTCATAAATTAGTTTCACTGGAGAAAGCTGTGTTTGTCAATGGTAGGTCTTTGGGAGATCATATTCTTGTGGTTCAAGAGGTATTTTAGAAGTTCAGAACATCTAGATCTTCAAAAGGCTTGGTTTCATTTAAAGTGGATTTGGAACAAGCTTATAATAGCATGAGTTGGAAGATATTAAGAATTGTTTTGGAATATTTTGGGTTCCCTAAAAAATTTTCCATGTGGATTATGGAATGTATGGAGCATCCAAAATTTTCTTTGATTATTAATTACAAGATTTCTAGCTATATTCATGCAAAGAACGGGTTCTGGCAAGGATTTCCACTTTTTAATTTTTTGCTTATTCTATGCTCACAACCGCTTACCAATAGATTGAAACAAAAAGATGAATCATTGGGAATTAAAATTGGTAGCAATGTGCAGAATCTTTCTTACCTTTTATATGTAGATGACAGCATTATTTTTTCTCATGCCAATATCAAGGAAGTGAAGGAGATAAATTTTATCAATTTTTTGTAGCTGAATAGGAAAAAAAATTAATGTGAAAAAATTGGCGATGTTGTTTGGCAGACATGCCAAGAAGAGAATAAGGAAATCTAATGAAAGGATTATGGGGTTTAAGGTGGTGAAAGAATCATGTATCTTGAAGTAATGATGGCTTTAAGGAGGCTAGTTGCTACAGATTTCCAATTCTTAACCAAGAAAGCTTTAAGGATTTATGGTGTGTAGGTTAGCAAGCATTTATCATTGGAAGGAAAGTTTTTGCTGATTAAAATGGTTATTCTTTCAATTCCAAATTTTTATTGCACTTTCTCATTGATCCCAGAAGGAATTCTAAATGGATTGGACAAGTTGAGTAGGGAGTTTATATGGAATAAATAAGATGGGAAGTTGGGCATGCATTATGTAAGCTGGGGTAATCTCTGTAAATCGGTAAGTGATGGTTGTAGAGGTCTTCGCTCATGTGTTTATGTTGTGTGTCCTTTGAGAGCAAAATTGGCTTGGAAGGTAATTCAAGATAGAAGTTCTCTGTTGTACAAGTTTTTAAAACCGAAGTATGGGTTGCTTCATGAAGAAATTGGTTATGGTAGAGGAGCTTCATCCACTTGTAAAATATTATCAAGTGTTAAGAAAGCTTTGAAATCTGTGGTTAAATGGAGAGTTGTAAATGGTTGTTCTATTAATATCCTTGATGACATATGGATATTGGATAAAAGATTGAATAGTTTGCGTACCTTTGTTTCAGATCCAGATTCAGGGAAGGAAATTGTATGTAATTTAATTCTAAATGGTGAGTGGAATATTATGATGTTACAATTGTTGTTTTGAAAGGAACTTATTAAAATTATTCAAATGGTGGAGATTCATAGAGATCAGAAAAATGATTATTTGGAGCTTATTCACCAAAATTCAGGTTGTTCAATTTCTTCTCTAGTTTATAATGCTTTGGTGTTGCAGAATGTGGATTGTTGTTATTGGAAATGCTTAAAGATTGTTAAGTTAAGATATCGTGTGGAAGTATTTTGGTGTCGGATCTTTAATAATGCAGTTCCAACTTTTAATTTTTTGTATCAAATAAGAATTCATGAGGTATTTGGCTGTCAAAGGGTTTGCGACTTAATAGAGGATTTTGATCATATCATGGCAAGATGTGTGAAGATGAAGGAAGTTATTGGTTGCCTAAACAAATGGGGTTTTGGATTTCAGTTTCTTGAATCCTTTCAAGATTGCTGGAGATGGATGGAGAAGTATAATGAAGCTCAAGGGTTTCTCAATAATATTTATTATAATGAGTCTATCTTACACGGAGATCAAGGAACAAACTTATTCATGATAGAAAGGAGGATTGCTCATAGCTTCAAATGTTATAAGTTATTCTTCCATTTCTTACATGCTAGATGGGAATTTGGGACACTGGGTACTAATTAGTCTTCTAGAATATTAGATCATTGGTACCCTCCTCCTCCCAATTGAATCAAAATCAATGTAGATGCATCCTAGTTACAATCATACAAAGCTGGAATTGGAGGTGTGGTTCGGGACAGTAAAGGAAGGTTTCTACTGGGCTATGGTCACTCGTGTATTCATTGGGATATCTCTAATCTGGAGCTTATTATGGTTCAATTTATAAGAGAAATTAAAAAAGATTGGATGCTAGATTTCCATGGTATAATTATAGAAGGTGACAATTACAATGTTATCAATTTTTTACAAAAATTGGGAGGCAAGTGGAGAGATGAACTTTTATTTTTTAAGGATCATAAGTTTATTTTCTTTAATTGGGTTAATAAAAGGTGTAATAAGTTAGCAAATCTTTGTGCTAACTGTGCTCTTTTTAGGGATTTGTATTGGGAATATTTATTTTATAATAAGGTTCCTCCTTTGTTTTCAAAACTGTTAAAGGAGGAATCAAGTTATGGTATTAGTTTTTATTAAGGATTTGCTTTTATTAATAAAATCGGCATTTCTTTGTGCCATCTTCTTAAAAAAAAAAAAGATCGACTCTTCTAAAATAGTTAAAGGAAGGAAAATTGAAATCATCTCTCCTCTAACTCCTTTAGTGTTTTAATTCCCATTTGAATCAAAATATATTTCAAATTAAAAATTGGCCTAGAAATGGAGATCTATTCATCTTCATATATTCTTCTATCTCATTTGAATGCCTTTGCAAATCACTCATTAAAATTTTCTTAATTTTTGTTTGTTATATTAGATGGATTAGGTTTTGGTTTGTATTTTACTCTTACTTATAGAAGAGAGTTAGTTATTCTTTCCTTATATTTGGAAGATAATATCACAAGTTAAAGTTTTTAAATACTTAGAAAGGAAGAAAGATTGTAAAAGTAAAATGGAGGTAAGAAATGAGCCCAAAAATTGAAAAGATGCACAATAAACACCAAAATTTGAAAGATGCACAAAGTGCATCACAAATCAAAAAATGCACTAAGTGTACTGAACTGTGATAAAGTGGCATAAAATGAGGCCGCAATAAATTAGCTATGCTTCCTTTCAAATCCTTAAATCTTAGACAATTACATGTGTAAATTGATATCGTCTACACATGTATTTGAAAATTATAATTTTTGTTACAACACTTTATAGTGTTGTTCTCTTTGATACATTTCTGAAAAGAAGTTTGAAAATATCACATTTCCTTTCTAATTTATTTTTTAAATTGTTTTTTTTAGCTAAAAAGGGGTTTAACCTATAAGGAGCCTGAGCTAGGGTTGACAAAATTCAAATTTATAACATTTCTAGATCTTAGTGCTATCAATGCATTTCTTACTGAGTTTTTTCTCTAATTAAAAGGTAAAATTTTCATTTAATGCATTTGATCAATTCTTAAAAAATTTTATGTTTCATGTGTATTTTCTCTTGATTACTTTATTTCTGCTATATTTTGGTTTTCTTTCTATTGTGATTTTGCTTTATTCTCTTTCTTGAAGATTTCTTGATCATTCATGCCGATATCTGATTTTTGTTCAGATTATACTTTATGATACACATTATACTAGATAATCTTTTTAAATATCACCATAGATTCAATCACAATGCATCCAATGTTTCAAATTCATTAATTATTAGTGATCGTATTCTACGATCACCACATTCATACTATATGATCCACATGGAAGTAGTCATTGGATGAATTAAATTTTGCCATTATGATATTAAATAACATATCATATTGAGCCAACACCTATTAATATAGTTCGATCCAATAACTCAATAATAATCCATACAGACTCCTAAGGATGAATGCTTCATATATAATCGTCCAGTATGATTCTGATCATATTATATAATGAGACTAACTTTTTAACTAATAATACTAGACAAATTTATTATACTCTATCATCCAGTATGATCTCATGATTGTAATATATAATTTGGCAAATTATATATAAAAATCCAACAATATGCTTTGTTCTTCACTCCACTCCATCCAACTCTCTTCCCCTCTCACTTTAGCTCAAAATCTTAGCAATGGTTGATGCTAGCAGCCTCAAGCACTTTTCAGGAGTTCCACCTAATTTCAAGTTGATCTTTGATTAGCTAAGGTCATTGATTAAGAGGCCTATAACAGATAAAAGAATGTTGGAATCACTCCCTCCAACGTCATCAAACAGGAGGATGTAAACTTTCATGTATTACCACTATTTGTCCATACCATTCTCACTTTTATTCATACTCTTGGGTAACCTTTCATTTTTGAGTTGCTTTTCAAATTTTTCTCAAGCCTTCGGACAAATAGTGAGGGTTCTACCCTCCAATCTTATGTTAATAGGTGGAAAATAGAGATTACCAACCAAGACTTCTATGACATTCTACATCGTTCCACTATTGGTGAAAAAAACATATTCTAGCTACAAATCCTAATTTTGATTGGGCCCCTTGCCAACACCACCCTTAGGGAATCCAATATAAGATACCACATATACCATGTAAACATCTTAGTTCAAGATGCTTGCATCATCCATCTCACACTAGAAACTTTTTCATTCTTAAAGTTGGTGATCAGATTAACATTAGTCACATTCTTTGTCTTACAACTTATTTCATAATGGATCAAATTGCTTTCAATGTAGCTAACCTTTCTATCCTCTATCTAGAACATTTGACCATTATTAGAGACCCTCTCCATTTGAGAATGCCCAATTTAGCCATAGGACATATCATTGCCTTTATCCTAAAAACCAAATACAACTTCCAGTAACCTAAACCACATGATCATCTCCCAATTTACTACACAAATAGCTCCTTCCATGTCCTTCACAGTGCTCATCATTGTAATGTTCACTACTTGGATGATGAGCCTATAATAAAAGAGGGAGAACCTATTCTAGCACCTGCTCCTATCCACCAGTAATCTCATTTTGATCAGCTGGTCTAGAGGTTTGATTAGTGGGGGGGAGGGGGGGGGGAGCTCTATTTTGATGCCCACATAGCTACACAATAGAAAAAAAATGAGAATGACTTAGCTCACTTCGATTAGTATGCAACCTAGTAGCAGCAATAACATGATCATGATATGGCATGGTTTGCAAACTAGTTTACCTCAATCCATCAGTACTTTCAGCCACCACCTTCTCACCATCCATCTAATTAAGATCCCTCTTTATTTTAGTTTCTTTTCCTGTATTTTAGCTCTCTATGTACTTTTCTTATTTTTTAAGTTTCTTGTTTGTTTGATGTTATTTGCTCCTCTTTTTATGAAGTTAAAAGGGGGAGTAACATGTGCTAGTAGCTTGTATTTTGCTTTCACATATTCAATTCCATGTTTGTCTTTTAATTTTTTATGTTCTCTTATTATGTGTTTTATTTTAAAATAATATTTTGCACCTCCACTATTTTTGAAAATTTTACTTAGTGAGGGGGAGCTTAGGGAATAATAAAACACTCTTGAATCATAAATAAAAAATACTTGCCATCATAAAAAAGGGAGAGATTATTATAAATATGGACCCTAGCCTAATAATATTTATGATAACAAATATTATTTGATTTTTAACTTATGCTATTTGAATCTATTACATATCTTTTTTTCCATGCTCATAAACATTTTAGGATCACAACTCACTTGCAACCTGAATTAACATAATATTGGGTAGACTAAGAATAAAGTCCATATTTTTTAGTCTTTTAATACTTTTTACCTTTCTTGTGTCAAATATGTATTGTGGTTGATCCTAAAGCTAAGTAACCTTGCACACACACACTCATGGGTGTGAGGTGGTGATATAGAAAAAATTTTATTTTTCAAACTAATTGTAGAGTATAATTTTTATCATATTGGATGATTAATTTAACAGAAAACCCTAATTAGGGTACTGATTCTAAGTAATATTGAAAATAAAAATGAGGAGTGTAACCCCTCTTCTAACGAGGAAGGATTTCATGAGCCCCCTCACATTATGTTAGGAACTAATATTCCATAAATAAGGGTTTGGAAAATTTGGAACATGTAGACAAGCAGATGGTTTTTATGTCTTCATAACATAAATTCATGCTTCTTACTTCTTCTTTACAATGTGATACTAACAAAAATCTATTAGATTTTGTGGGAAACAATGATAAATGTACTTATATATGTTTAGCCAAATCCTTTGTGAATGTTCAGGATAATACTTCTGATAGAAATATAGAAGGGAAATTTATGCAGGAGAAAATGTAGCATGTGACTAATATCATTGGGAATAATTATGAACTTAATAATAATGGGAATGTTATGGTTAAGGGTACTAATGCTTTGGAGATTTCAAAGGATTTGTAGAAGAAGAATAAAGCTGAAAGTGGTAAGATTTCTTCTCCTAATTATGATGATGCTTTTGTTAATGATTGTGCTAATAAATGTCTTATTAATGAAGAGCATGATTTTGTTTCAATCAAATACAAAAAAATAAAAAATAAAAAGTGCAAAACAAAAATATGCAATCTCCTAGAAGCATGCCTTCTTAAACTTTCAAAGAAAATTGCAAATTAATGATTAAGTTGATTTTATGGAATTTTCGGGGCATTGGGTAGACCTAAACCACCACATGCAGCTGCTTACCCTCACAATGAAAAAATTTTGAGGCTCAAGCGATTAGAAAACCAGGTTGGACTATCACATTCAACAACAACAACCTAACACCAGTAAGACATGGGCTGGTTTGGAGAGTTTTTTTTTTTTTAAATTGAAGATCAATTCGCCTCCATACATAAATAATTTCAACAAAAACCACCACCACCACTTGATTAGGATCCATATAATTTGCAATAATCTTCCCCTTTTTGATTATGGAAAACATTTGGTAGAATGTTTAACTTAAGCAGTTAAATGAAACATAATGTGAAGGAAAACATTGTGAACCATGCAATGTAAATCTAATAAAATCAAATAGATGGTACAAACACTAAATAGTAGTAGTAAAAAAATAGTATAACAAAACATCATAAACACTACCACTACTCCCCCTTTTGACATAAAAAAAGAGGAGTAAATTAGAAAAGAAAAATATAACAAAAAATAAAAACTAGTCAACATCACAAAAAAGACAACATAAGCAAATAGGCTACAAGTACGAAGGGCCCTGATCATTAGAAGGAGGTGGTGGTGGTGGATAAAAGAAACTTGTATAGCAGCGAACTGCTCCCGAAACCAGGCCATGTCCTAGTTGTGCTGCTGCTACTAATGTGCCGAGTATGCATCAAATTTAGCAACATAATCTACATGCTACTGCTACAATGTAATAACGTAAGAGTTAAATGAAGCCTCCCACTGGTCAAACCACTCCACTAGCTGATCCATTTATGAGTGTTGGTGGATCAGAGTAGGTGCAAGAATAGCATAGCAATAGCTTCCTCCTCAGCTCCCTTAACCTTCTCGTGAACCGGGTAGAGACGAGTATTATGAAGAATATAGAAGGAGATGTTGGTGTAGAAGGCAAGCTAAAAATTTGGTGGGTCTAGATATTAAAGATTGTATTTAGTTTTTAGGAAATAGGCTATAATGTGTCCTAAGGTAAGGTTAGGCTTTCTTCTATGCCCTAGATTCCTAATACTAGTCAGATGCTCAATGTATTAGAAAAGAAAATCAACAACATTGAATTCTCTATGGGCCATGATACAGGTAGTGATTGAAAGGAGAGGAGTGATGTGGACATGATCACAAGCCTTAGGAATAATTGAGGTGCAAAGTACATGTTAGATTATCCTAACATCTTTAACTAAGGTGCTAGATGCCCCATCATGATAGGAGACATGAGTGTTTCTCAGAAGATGATTGGTAGGAGCCCAGTCATAATCCGGATCTTGAGATCAAAAGGTGAATCTTATCTCTAGTAGTGGATAGTTCCAAGAGTTTGTGTTGTAATCCATGACCCCTAGTGTGAGATTTTGATGATGACAAATAATGTCGTTTGAATTACTATTCATTAAATACTTTTGAATTTCACTCTTGTCTATGAGTACTAACATTTTAGAGAAAACACAAGTTAGATATGATAATAAGAAGACTCAAGACTGGGTAGAGTAGAAGTGTGAGTTTATATCATTATAATTTTTCATTTATTTTTATTTATTCTTTTCTTGAGTCTGACTATAAATTACATGTAAGATTGAGCAACCATGCATACACATAGGGGGAGAGAGTTTTAAAAATGTAGATTTTTTTTTCTTTGTTAATCATACTGTATGAGTTTATATCGTACAACACGATTTGATCTGGCTGAAATGGCTATCTGTGAACAAGTCGTACTGTACGATTAATATTATAATGTATGAGGTGTTATCAAAAACCCTAGCTGCCAGATTAATTTAAGTAAGTTTAATAACGCTTCGTTCTGTATGAACCTATTCATATTATATGATTTATTATGAATACTTACTTAAATTAACCCCGAGATTAGTGGATAAAATAAGGATTAATTTTTGATTCATTATGATAATGTATGATGCGTTTGTACTGTAAGATCAACTGAGGATATTTTTGATCATCCCGGACTTCATACTGGACGATCCCTTGATTTTTAATAATCATACTATACAAAGTAGGTCATACCCTATGATGTACAGAGATGAGTTTTCGTCGTCCTGGCAATCATCCTGTATGAACAAAAGAATTTTACATATCGTACTATACAAGTTTATATCATATTGTATGATTGTATTTAGAATTTTTGGCCTATACGTAAACCTTCGTACCAGGATGAAGGATGTTTTGTACTAATCGCACTACATGATATTAGATCATACTGTATGATAGTAACAACTAATTTAAAATTTTTTGGTTTTTTTTTATCCCATTTTGAATATCAAAATTTCTATTTTTTAGTATATGACTGTGATAGAGGAACGTGATTAGAGAGGGTTTCCTTGGGAGATAGCTCTTGAGAAGATTTTAGGGTTGGTGACAGGAAGGAGAAGGTGGGCTTTATGATAGAGAAAGAGTGTGAAGGAGATCACACGGTTGGTCCAAGCTTACTGCACTTTGCTCCTCATGTGTCCCATGAAGATCTTGTGGGAAGCTCTCGGAGGGGGAGACTCTTCTACATCTGTATCCTCTAAGGTACTCTTTGTTGAGTCCAGTAATTAGGTTGTTAAGCCTAAGTAAATGTCCCAAGGCTACCAAGAGGGGGGTGAAGGTAAAATTCGTCTGGACGAAAATTTTGCAGTGAACCCATCGCCTGGGACGATGATAAATTTCGTCCTGGACGAATAGGACTTAGAAAAATTTTTCAAAGCAAGTTCTTATTCGTTCCAAGTGCTCTATAGGAGATAACTGACAGATCGTCCAGTACGATAAATATCGTCCTGTACGATCAGTATAGAATTTCAAGATCTCCTTATTTGTGTGTGTGAGATTTTATTCACTCAATTACAATCACTCCCTTTCAAAATTAATTCAAAAAAAAAAAATATCAATTAAACAAAATATCTCATGTTGAATTTGAATTGAAGTTTGAAGTTTTCGTAGTCTGGAGTCTGATTTTCCTGAAATGTTAGTACACACAAGAGCAAGTGCAAATCTTCTGAAATTGTTAGGAGATAACTATACATTTGAACAATAATGTTTGGAATCATCAAAACTACATAAGTTGCATAAATATAACTCATTCAAATAGCAACTATTCAAACACTCTTCCTTCTCCAGGAGGGAGAAAAATGAAAAGGTACGCTGTCATCATCAAGAGGGTGACAAAGCGCTTGGCACTCCGCCATGCCGGGTTGGTGAAAGTGAGGTTTGTAAGGGCTTATCTTCCTTGTTGAGGGGGCAAAAGGAGAAATATTATTTAGTAGTGAAATTCCCATAGTGGAGGACTTCGGGGAGTGGAGGTAGGTCAAGTGACCGAACCACTATAAAATCTCTAGTATGATCTTTCCTTTACTGCTTTTATTTTTGCTTGCATTTTACTTTCATTATAATTTCCTAGTGAAAATCATTGTGAAATTTGTTGTTTCTAATTGTGTTTCAAGCACTCACTTCTGCATTATCTAAATTTTCCTATTTAAATTCAAAAAATAAAAAAAATAATAAAATTCATGTTTAGGACTTTTTATTGCAATAATTTTTCTAATTCACCCCCTCTTTGCCCATCTCATAATTTCAATTGGTATCAGAGTGGGGTTTCAAAAATAGCATTTTAGAAAATCTTGAAAATTGATCATGTCTAATTTTGGTAATCGTAATACCATGGAGGGTTATTCAATAACCTGTCCACCTCTTTTTGACAATATCTTGTTTGATTTCTAAAAAATTAGGACTACTTTCTTATAGTCTATAGACTACGTATGTGGAAGTTGGTTAATGATGGTTATGTTGCACCATTTAAACTTGTGAATGGAGTGAAAACTTAGGTACATTTTAATGAGTGGAGCAATGAGGGTAAGACTTTGGCTTAGTTAAATGCAAAGTGCTTAAACTGTTTCTTTTATGCTTTAAAATCTAAGGACTACATGAGGGTAACTACATGTGCTACTGGTAAGGAGATTTGGGATAGACTGTGCATCACCGAAGGAGCTAGTGAAGTTAAACAGTCTAGACTTAGTATTCTATTGCATTATTATGAACTCTTCCGTATGAAACCTAGCGAAATAATATCTGACATGTATACTAAGTTCACCCAAATCATGATATCCTTGGATGCATTAAGCCATGAACACTAGGTTCACCCAAATTGTGACATCCTTGCATGTATTAGCTAGAGAAATTTTCAGTTTTGAAAATGTTAACAAGATTCTTAGATGCTTATCTAGTTCCTATGATGCTAAAATTACTACCATCACTGAATCTAAAGATCTAAACATTTATTCTATTGACAATTTGCTTGGGTCACTCATTGTATATGAGCAAGGAGTGAGTCAAAGGAAAAGTGATGTAGGTGAAAAGAAGGAGTGAACGGTGTAATTGAAAGTAAACAACTCAAGAAATAAAAGTTTTATAGCGGAGGAAGAAGATGACATAGCCTTGATGACCTGACAGTTCATGAACTTTTTGAAAAGAAAACAAAGGAGTCGTCAGAATAACTCGAATAATGATAAAAGCTTGAGAACTACTAAAGTTTCATCTGATATAATTTATTTTGAGTGCAGGAAACCAGGTCACTTAAAGAGTCAACCAGCTAAGGAAAAAGTCGAGGACAAAGCTAAATATAAGAAGTGGAAAATGAAGACACAAAAGGTTTTTTGGGTCGACACCACCTCAAAATCATCATCAGAAGAAGAAGAGGAGGAGGTAACTAATTTTTTTTAATGACTAACGATAATAATAATCAATTGGATCAAGACGAGGTATGTCAACTTTCATATGAAGATGTACTACTTATTTCTGAGAAAATCTATGACTCGTATAAGAAATTGAAAAAGATGCATGCTAGCTTAATATTGATTTTAGTACTTTACAAACTGAGCATGCTAACTTAGTTAAAGAAAATTTAATTTAGATGGAGATCACATGTCCCTGCTTCATGACTATGATGCATTAAATAAGAAGCATATTGAATTAATAAAGCACATGAATCATTTAAAATAATGCATATTGAACTATAAAAGGAGTTTTACAAACTAGAGAAACTTGCTTTGGAGTTAAATCACAATGAACATCTGTTAAAATAGGAAATTGACGGATTGACATATCAAAATAACACATTTAAAGAAAAAATCATAGAATTAGAAAAAGTGAAGACATCACCCACATTAACCCAATCTAGTAAACCCCCAACACTGCATGCATCACACAACTTTAGGAAAAGGTATCACCACTCACATAGATTAGTGAACCCATTTCCCGGTGTTAGGTTCTTCTTTTGAGGCATGCTAGGTCAGCTAGCCCGTACATGCACGATTCACCATAGGACACACCTATTATGAAGACCTAAATTGCATTCATCACAGCATAGCATGCATACATCTCATTCATGGAAGTATAAGGAGGAACCCAAACTCACTTGGGTTCCCAAATCTAACCCTTGAATGAAATTATACGGATGCTCTCACAAAAGATATAGTGAGAGCATATGGTACCTGGACAGTTGTTGCTCGTGACATATGATTAGAGATATGAAGAAGTTCGTTATACTGGAGATTAGGACCGGAGGCAAAGTAACATTGGGAGACAACACCACCAGGAAAGTGGTGGGCTCAGGTATTATTGGAAATACTAAGAATTTTTTAATTGAGAATGTTTTATTAGTTGATGGTTTGAAGCATAAATTACTAAGTTATAGTCAATTATGTGATAAATGTTTTGACATTAAATTTCTTTCTAACAAATGCCTGATTAGTTTAAATAACAAACTTGTTTTAGAAGAAAAATGAATGAATAATATTTACATGTTAAATCTTGATTGCATTAACAGTTCAAATTCATTATACTTAAAAATAATAGTAGATGAATCGTGGCTATGACATAGGAGACTATGCCATGCTAGTATGAAAATACATAGAAACATCACTCAGAAAAACCTAGTTAGAGACGTACCTAAGTTAGATTTCACTATGGACCATTTTTGCAATGTTTGCCAACAAGGAAAACAAATTAAATCATCCTTTCATTCAATCAAAGATTTGATCACCTCTAGGCCATTAGAAATCCTTCACATGGACTTATTTGGACCCGTTAGCACAGCTAGCCTAAGTGGGAAAAATTATGGATTTTTGATTATAGACGACTTCACTAGATTCACTTGGATAAGATTTCTAGCACATAAGAATGAGTTGTTTGAGGAATTTAAGATATTCTATACTTGGATTTAACAAAAATTAGGATGTGAAATCTCAACAATCCATAGTGATCATGGTGGAGAGTTTCAAAATGAAATATTTGAATCACTCTGTCAAGAGATAGGAATAGTGCATAATTTCTCAAACCCTAAAACTTCTCAGCAAGATGGAATAGCAGAAAGGAAGAATAGAACCTTATTAGAAGCTGCAAGGGAAATGTTAGCTGAGTACACCATTCCTATATATTTTTGGGAAGAAGCAGTAAACATTGTGTGTTATGTCTTAAATAGAGTGAACATTATATCAAACCTGAATAAAACTCCTTATGAACTCCTTAAGGGCCAGACACCGAATCTTTCACACTTAAATGTTTTTAGTTGCAAGTGCTTTATCTTAATCAATGGCAAACTTCCCTTAGGAAAATTTGATCCCAGGTCTGATGAGGGTGTCTTCTTAGGTTATTTATCTATAGGTAAGGCCTATAGAATCTTTAATAAGAGAACCCTAGTAGTAGAAGAGTCCACCCAAATAGTATTTGATGAATCAGATAAGCCTTATTAATCTAAAATTGAAGAAGATAAAATAGAGGCAATTCAAGGAGTAGAAACTATGACCATACGAGAAAGGGTAGAACCTCAATAAGATTTTCCTAGAGAATGGAGATATTCTTCTAGTCTTCCTAAAGAATTAATATTAGGAGACCCATCGAAAGGTGTGAGAACTAGGCACGGAATTAGGAAGGAGGTTAGTCAGTTAGAATTCATCTCTATGATAGAACCCACGAGTATATATCAAGCTTTAGGAGATGAATTATGGATCAAAGCAATGCAAGAAAAACTTAACCAATTCACTAGGAATGATATTTGGGAGTTAGTCAAGATACCTAAAGAACATGGTGTCGTTGGAACAAAATGGGTCTTTAAAAATAAGGTGAATGACTCGGGAACCATAATTAGAAATAAGGCCAGACTAGTAATAAAGGGGTACAACCAAATTGAGGGAATAGACTTTAAAGAAACATTTTCCCTGGTAGCTAGACTAGAAGCTATAAGGGTACTCTTAGCTTTTGTTGCTTTAAAAATTTCAAACTATATCAAAAGGACGTAAAGGGTGCTTTTTTGAATGGGGTAATCAAGGAGGATTTTTTATGTTGAGCAACCCCCCGGATTTAAAAGTTCACAATTTCCAAATAATATATTCAAATTAAAAAAGGCACTTTATTGGTTAAAGCAAGCACCAAGAGCTTGATATGAAAGACTTAGCTCATTCTTATTGGATAGAGGATTCGTAAAGGGTTGTGTGGACACTATACACTTTTTACAAAAGGTTAAAGATGAAATTCTCATTATTCATATTTATGTGGATGACATTCTATTTAGATCTATAGATAAAAATTTATGTGATGAATTTTTAAAAATAATGAATAATGAGTTTGAAATGAGCATGATGGGAGAGCTTAATTACTTTTGGGCTTTAGTGTAAAATAAATAGATAATGAAACATTTCTTAGCCAAATGAAATACATTAAGGATATTTTGAAAAAATACAAAGTGGATAGTGCTACACCCATGAACACTCCAATGAGCTCAACAATTCAACTAGACAAAGACTCATATAAAAAATCAATAGACCAAAAAAATATAGAGGAATGATCGGATCTCTCCTCTACTTGACTGCAAGTAGATCGGACATAATGTTTAGTTTGTGCCTCTGTGGCCGTTTTCAAGCTGATCCTAAAGAGTATCACTTAACAGTGGTCAAGAGAATCCTTAAATATCTACTATGCACCATGAACTTTAGAATTTAGTATCCTAGGAACAATACTTCTTATGAAATCTTAGGGTACTCAGATTTTAATTTTGCAGGATATAGGGTAGATAGAAAATGCACCTCTGGTACCTGCCAATTCATAGGACAATCTTTAGTTTCTTAGTCTAGTAGGAAGCAAAATTCAGTAGCCCTTTCCACGACCAAGGAAGAATATATTGCAGTAGGAAAATGTGTTGCATAAGTACTTTGGTTAAAATAATAACTTCTTGACTTTGGATTACCTGTAGGAACCATCTCAATCATGTGTGACAATACAAGTGCAATCTACATTTCTAAAATCTAATTCAACACTCTCGAACAAAACACATTGATATTAGACACCATTTAATTACAGATCTTGTTACTAAAGGAGATATAGAATGATATCACATAGCTACAAGAGATCAATTATTTGACATCATCATGAAACCACTAACCTACGACACCTTTAACACTTTGAGAATAAGAATGGGTGTCATAGACATTAATGCATAATTCAAAAAAAAATAAAGAAAAAAAATAAACAAAAAAGGGCAATTTTTTTTTCTTCTAAGGCTGTTCCTGATCATCACACACTCTCTACACAGAACTCGATAATTTACATTTTCTTTATCGTACTATACAATCCACTATTGTATTGTATGATATATCAAAACTACACAAATCACAACATAGACTCAAATTTTGTATATGTTGATCGTACTGTATGATACCCATCATATTGTACGATACAGGTGGCAGTTTATTCAATTCATTTGGTATGACATTATTGTATATCATAGAATATGATATCTCTTCTTCATACTATATGATCCATGTCAGCAACAGATTGGGACAAATTTAATCAGTTTGGTACAATATTATTGCTCATACTACTGTACGATATCTCCTCTTCGAACTGTATGATCCACATCAAAGAAACGGATAAGTATGTCTTAAAGGTGGTTGGTATGATATAATGGCATTTTCATACTTTATGTTCCCTATTCGTATTGTATGAAACTTTTCGTCAAAGGTTATACCGACGACCCTCGGGATAATCAAAATCCTTCTGATCGTATTGTATAATACGCATTGTACTATATGAGTTGACCACCTTTTTTGAACTGTTCATCCAGCATCATTATTGCCACATCGTACTGTACGATATCTCCAAAATTCTATAAATTGGAAAACCTTGAAGGTCATTTCAGTTATTCTTCCTTCTCCTTATTTAGTATAACCTTCCTTTAAAAAATGTCGAGCTCTAGCAAGTGTTGTCGTCTTATCATTGGAAGCTCATCTTCCTCTCACCATCACAATGATCATTTCTTGACTCCCAAAAATGAAGATGCTTATCAAAAATACAAGGCCTACAAAATTACCCCGTCGCGAATGCTCAATCAAGATGCACTCAATTTTTAGGTAATGAACCTCTTGGCATCCACCACTCTCCAATTTCTCTTTACCCTGGCCTTCCCGTACAATTCAGAACTCTTCTTTGAATTCTTAGCCAACCTAACCTTCACTGTCGACAATATGAACTTCCACTCATTTGTTTGCTGCCAACACATGAAAAACACTAAGGCTGACATCGCTCAATACATTGGGCTATCTACTGAAGGCCCTAGAGCTCATTCCTTCCTCTCAAATGAATTTGACTGGAGTGCTGCAAATCTAGTCCTTAAGAATATAGCTTTCTATCAACACCAGCCTCTTATTCAATCCTTAACTTGAAATGTCCGAATTATTCAGAATATCCATTATACTTAAATCAGACCCAAAGCTGGCAACCAAATATGTATGACCCCAATCTTATCAATCATTACCTACCTTATAATGTCAAACACAAAATTTAATTATAGATTATATCAAAAAAATGGCCTTCGTTCGCCTCCCTACCACCCGTAGAAAATAGAATCTAGCCCTTATCCACCTTATAGGTTACATCCTTCAAAATAAATACCAATTAACATGTCCTGGTGAACTCGATAATCTACCAATCTTTTATATCAATGCCTCTTTTCGTATTCTATTTCATCGGGGGCAAGAGCCTGATGAACATGACTTTGATAAAGAAGTAGGAGAAGATACCCTAGTAGAAGCTTCTGTTCGATAATTTTATCGAATGATTTGACCAACTCCAAAGTCATCTTAAAACTCACATATAAGAATAACATCGACAACATGAGGATGACATGTGATGCTTTGGGGAACATTTTTCCTCAATTGATCAATAATTTGCTTTCCTCCACCATTACTTCCATAACCCACCACCTCCACCTCCAAGTGATCAGGATCCTCCTTTCTAAAGTGTATCTATTTTGTACTACCTTTCTTATTGTTGTTTGTGACTCCTCTTTTTGGTGATGCCAAAAGGGGGAGAATTTTGTTGTAGTCAGTATTATCATGCTTACATTTTTTGCTTATGTTTAAGTTCAATGAAATGCATTTTCTTTTCCTATCTTTTTTGTGATGTTTTAATCCATTAAAAAAAAGGCATGCAAATTTGCTTATAACCAACATTATTTTACATCATCAAAAAGGGGGAGATTGTTGCAATCCATGACTCCTAGTATGATATTTTGATGATATCGTTTGAATTACTATTCATTAAATACTTTTGATTTTTGCTCTTGTCTGTGAGTACTAATAATTTAGGGAGATCATAAGTTACTCAGGACAACAAGAAGACTCAAGACTCGACAGAGCAGTAATGTGAGTTTATAACATTATAATTTTTTATTTATTTTTATTTTTTTTGTTCTTGAGTCTGGCCACAAATTGCATTTAAGACCAAGAAACCATGCACACACATAGGGGGAGAGGGTTTTAAAAATATAGACTTTTTTCTCTGTTTATCGTACTGTACGAGTTTATATCGTACATTACGATCTGATCTGGCTGAAACGGCTATATGTGTGAACAAGTCGTATTGTATACTTAATATCATATTGTACGAGGTGTTACTAATAAGCCACCAGATTAATTTAAGTAAGTTTAATAATGGTTTGTAATGTACAAACCTATTCGTACTGTAAGATTTCTTTTGAATATTTACTTAAATTAAACCCAAGATTAGTGGATAAATTAAGGATTAATTTCTGATTGGTTATTATACTGCATGATGTGTTCATACTGTATGATCAATCGAGGGTATTTTTGATTTTCCTGAACTTCATACTGGATGATCCCTTGATTTTGACTAATTACACTGTACGAAGTAGGTCTTACCCTACGATGTATAAATATGAGTTTTTGTCATCCCGACAATTGTCCTATATGAATAGTAGAATTTTACATATCGTACTGTATGAGTTTATATCATACTGTATAGTTATATTCATAATTTTGGGCCTGTTCATAAACCTTCGTACTAGGATGAAGGCTGATTTGTACTAATCATATTGTATCAAAACTTTATTTTTAGTATGTGACTATGAGAGAGGAACGTGATTAAAGAGGGATTACTTCAGAAGGAGCTCTTGAGAAGATTTTAGGGTTGAAAGTTCGTTAAGGATGTTAAGCCCTTAAGAACTAGACCGACGCTAACCAAGAGGGGGGGGGGGTGAATTGGTATTTTTTAAAAAAGTTTCTTTATATAAAGAACTAAAAAACTTAAAACCAAATCACTAAAGAAATCAAAGTGCAAAAATAAATAAATGCGGAACCAAAACTAAGAAAGATCATACCGGATTTATAGTGGTTCGGTCAATCCTTGACCTACGTCCACTCCTCGGAGGCACCCTCTTAGTATTGCACTAACTAAGTGTCTCTCCTTTAGCTCCCACAGCTAGGCAAAGAAGACTTTACAACAGACTCCTTTTCACCAACCCTGATGCAGCAAAGAACCGACTCCTTTTGCTTCCTCCTGAAGCGGTCAGAAAACCCAGACCTTTTGCTGAAGTAGACCTCCCAAGAATCTCCCAAGGACAAAGGACGAAGAACAGAGATGATGACTTGGAACCTTGCTTGGAGCAACCTTTGTGCTAACAAACTCCCCCTCACAAGTTCCTCTCTCTCTCTCCCTCTCCCAAGGCTCTCTCAGGTCAAGATAGCAGCACTCAAGGTCTTATTGCATGAGAAAATTTGAGGCCTTTAAATAAAATTTGAAGAACCGACATTATCATCCAGGATAATATGAATATCATCCTTGCCAATCAGTACAAAATAAGCTCAATCAGTCGGGATGAATCAGGATGATTAGAAGAAAATTGGTTACATCATCCAGGCTGATACAATATCATCCTGGATGATTAGTTCAAATTTGAGTACAATCATCCTGTACATCGCCCTGAATAAATTTTGGCTGATGTCAATAATCCAGTCCATCATCCTGGCCGATTCTGTGATCAGCCTGGCCGATGTGATTGTATCAATCAGCCCTAATTACTTTATATAATTGCCAGATTAATTTAGGCATAATTGTGTTGTATCATCCATACTGATATAGATATCATCCTGGTCAATAATTTAAAATAAAGAATACCTAAATTGATCATGGAGGCTGATTCTTTCTGATTTGAGCCTATCATCTGGCCGATACAAGTATCGTCCCAGATGATTTTCTTAATGGCGGCTGCTTAACCAGGATCCGCTAATTAGGGTTTCTATTTTTAGTTGAATCATCCTGGCCGATAGGAACATCGTCCAGGCTGATATAGTCAAAATAGAAAAACTCAGAAAACCCCTCAAGTGTGTGTGTGCATCAGCAATCACTTTTACTTAGCATCAGCAATCACTTTTATAATTGACTCAAGAAAGGAAAAAAATTCATACTTGACTCAGCCTAAATCTACCCGATCTTGAGCTGGCTTGAGTTGCATTGGATCGTGTGATCCTAAAATATTAGTAGGGAAAGCAGTCATAGAAAAATATGAATATTTCCTATCATAAGAAATCTAATCCATAATCTCAGATTTGCAACAATCTCCCCCTTTTTTAATGATGCCAAACATAAACAGAGAATTCCAAACAATTATTTCAGTTTAGTAAAAAATAGTTCAGTAAGTTCCAGAATTTAAAGTACAAGATACATCATACTACTCCTCCTTTTGACATCACAAAAAGGAGGGAAACACAAATAAAAACATACATAAACTAAAAAAAAAATAAACTACAAAGAATTGAAACTAAAACTAAAAGGGAAACAAACTAGAAAAACATAAAGAAAATTAAAGAAACGAGGGCCCCTGCCCTGATCTTCAGACAGAGGTGGTGGTGGTGTTGGCTACTGGAAGAAGGTGGAAAATGTGGCAAACTGTGCCCCAAACTAGGCCATGTCCTTGTCGTGCTGCTGCTGCTGGTGTGCAACATAGGCATCAAACTGGGCCACATCCTCAGCGTATTGCTGCTGCTGGTGTTCTACGAACGTGTCGAAGAGGGTCTCCAATTGATCAAATCTCTCCACCAATTGATCCACCTGAGAGAACTGGCGGAGAGGAACAGGTTCAGGAACAAGAACGTGAGCAGGAGGCTCCTCCTCCTCTGCCCCCTGAGCTTCCCCATCCCCTGGTTGGAGACGAGTATTATGAAGGGCATTGAAGGAATTATTTTAGTAGAAAGTGGTGGATGGTTTGGACGAACACGATATTGAAGGTTGTATTTGGATTCTAGATTATATGCAATGATGTGTCCTAGAGCAAGATTGGGTTTTCATGTATGACCTGGATCTCTAATGGTAGTCAAATGCTCGATGTAGAAAAAGATTAGGTCTGTGGCATTGAATTCTCTGTGGGCCAGAATGTAAAAGGTAGTAAGTGAAAGAAGTGGAGTGTTGTGGACTCGGTCCCCGACTTTTGGAATAACAGAAGTATGAAGGACATGCTGGAATGTCCTATCATATTTGAGTAAAGAGCTAGTCTCTCCAACATGAAAATGTTCATTGGTGTGGCGAAGAAAGTGATTTTCAGTGGACCAGTCAAAGTCAGGATTAGAGACAAGGGTATGCAGCTTATTCCGAGTGGTGAATAGCTGCAACAGTTCAGCACAATCTTGATATATGATTTCGACAGAACGTCGATGCACATAAGAGGTGAGCACAGTGTAGGAGGAATTAATGCAGAGGTTTGCATAAAATTCAAAAAGAAGTTCAGAACTAAAGGGGACTGCAAGGGTGAGAATAAAGCAAAGAGAAGTGTGAGCGAAAAGATCCAGTACCGAATAAGAGAGATTGGCTGGATAAATTGTGTGGGAGAGAGTAATGCCGCATTTTATAATGATGGTAGGTAGCCTGATCATCTATATCCCAAAAATGTGGGTCCAGCATGCCCCACGAGGAGCTACCAGACATCTGACGAGCGCACTTTCTGCCATCCAAAATCAAACAAGAAGTAAATAAGAGAGGAGGAGTTTTGAAGTGAGAAATAATGGCTAGAAGGATCTAAATATTGGAAACTCGTTCAATATGAATTAGGATGTTAAGCCTAATTAAATGTCCCAAGGCTAACCAAGAGGGGGGGTGAATTGGTAATTTAAAAAAAATATACTTCTACTCTTGGATTTTTAGAAAACCTTTTTAATTATTAATGCAAGTTAAATTTAAAGTTTAAAAAATAAACTTTTCAACCAGAGTAAACAACTTGCAATGAAATTAAATGCGTAAGAAAAATAAGAAAGAACACACCAGATTTATAGTGGTTCGATCAAACCTTGACCTACGTCCACTCCCCGGAGGCACCCTCCGAGTATTGCACTAATACCACAAAGTGACTCTCCTTTTGCCCCCACAGCAAGGCGGAGAAGCCTGTACAAAATCACTTTCACCTTCCCCGGTGCGGCGGAGTAGCCGAGTTCTTTGACACCAAAGATATCTTCTTCTCAACAAAACTTCCCTCAAGACGACCCTTGAATCCGATGGTACTGAAGTGCAAGTTCGCCGGAGCAACTGTGTGAATATCCCCTTCCACACTCCCTTTGAAATCCACTTCAAAGGATTCTCTTCTCCCTCCTCCCTCCTTCTTTTTCCCCTTTTTCCCCCCTTTATTCCCTTTCTTTCTTTTTCTTTTTTTCTTTCTTTTCTCCTCTCTCGTGAATATCTCCTTTCTCTTCTCTTCTTTTTACCTTCAGTTCCTTCTCTTTTTTTTCGTCCTCTATCAAACTCCACCCTTTCCTCTCTCTCTTTCAAGTTTCTCTTCCTAGTTTTCTCCCAAAGAACGAAGACACAATGGCTGTCAAAGATACACTTTGTCATCCTTTTACACTCTCCAAGTGTCGCAGAGAACCGACCTATGTTGTTGAACTTCACTTGAGAGCCTTTCAAAGGAGATGGGAAGAAACAAAGAGATTTCTTCTTCTTCAAGTAACCTTGTGAATCCCTCACAAAACCCTTACTTATCTCTCACTCTCCACTCTTACAATCTCTCCCAAACTCTCACACTCAATGATCCCTCTCAAGAGAAAATAACTCCAAGGCACTTTGTAATAGTTTCTAGGACTCCTTATATAGAAAGGACATGAAAAACCGCTCAAAAAACTGCTAAAAAAGATGTTTTTCTAGCCGCACTGTATCGTTCCCGTACGAAATTGAGTTAGTACGGACTGAAACGAGTAAAAAATGTCCGTACGAACCATTTGTTCATCTGTAGAACCAATTTCGTTCCTGGACGAAATTGGTTCATCCCGGATGAAATATTTTCATCCGCGTACGAACAGTTATATCAAAAAGTCAGTTTCAAAACTGCAGAACATTGCCAGAAACTGCCATAGTCGGTTCCATCGTCCTGGACGAACTGGACTTCATCTGGACGAAATTTTTATAGTGAGAAACTCGTCCTGGGAAAAAATGATTTCGTCTGGCATCATTCCTTAGAAAAATTTTCCAGTTCAGTTCCTGTTCGTTCCATTGCTCTTACAAGGAGATAACTGATCTGATCATCCTGTACAATAATGTTCGTCCCGTGTCACGATTCAGCTACAAAACTTTTTCAAGATCTCCTTTAAGTGTGTGTAATTTTTCACTCAATTACAATCACTCCCTCTCAAATTTAATTTAAATAAAAGTACAAGTTTTCAAATTCACAAAGTATCTCATGCTGAATCTGATTTGAAGTCTTCGAAGTATGGGGTTCGATTTTCATGAAATATTAGTACACACAAGAGAAAAAACAAAATCTTCCAAAAAAATGTTAGGAGATAACAAAACACATAAAACAATAATATTTGGAATCATCAAAATTATACAAGTTGCAAGAATGTAAAGCAGCAAATAGCAACTTTTCTAACCAATCTCCCCTTTTTATGTTTGGCAAAATAATTATTGTTATTGCATTAATTTCAAATTCTAAGAATCTTTCCTAAACTCCCCCTGAATTAATACAATGAAAATTAAGGAGGCCATCAAATTAATTTTTGCTTTTAAAAATTTTTAGAAATACAAAACAAAACAAAAACACACATACACTAACAAACAAACACATCAATGAATACGAATACACAAGATAAAACAAACAATTTCTCCCCCTTTTATTCTTTCTCTTCCT